>NC_064267.1:11040000-11340000 GCF_003254725.2 Canis lupus dingo
TCTCTTAATCTAGTTTACAAAAACATTTTATTTCTACTTTGTGCTGTTACATACACAAACATAAATCAGAATTTGAGACCAAGAAAATCTTTAAAATCTTTACTATCTTATTTTTAGATAGCAAATAGACAAGTCTTATTTTAACTGTACAATACACATAGAATAACTTTTTTTTTAGAATAGCTTTTTAAAATTACTGCTAATAGTAAGCTAAAGCCTTTTTCCATTTCTGCCCTCTATTCCTCAAATAGGATTAAAAAACCAATGAACCAAAATAAAAAATTAAAAAAAATAAAAAAAACAATGAACCGTAAAATCAGTTTGTAAAAATAGCCATCCACACGTACACAGATATTCTCAAAAATTAAATTTTAAAAAAGTGAAAAAAGCATCCAGCAATAAATGCACTGATGTATCACACATACTGTAAGATATACACAGTATCCCAGTTGTGTTTTTTAAAAAAACAAACCACTAAGCAATGCCAAATTTCTGACTCAGTATAAAGACACACAGAAAAAAAGTTTGAAAGGAAATACAATAAATGTAAAAAGCAAGTAACTGAAGAATAAGGGAGAGAAATGGGTTTGAGGATAATCATGGAGGGCTTGAGTTTCAGCTGTCATGTTTTAAATTGTTAAACAAAGAATATATTAATTTATATAACTTTTATATATACCTTTTAAACTCTGCTTTAAGCTCTAACTTTAATAAAGTACATGCTTATTAAATAAGTCACTTATACCAGAAAAACACACACCACATCAGCAAGGCAATGGCCTTTATGATTCTGCTCTGCCGCTACCTTCCTGTGAGACCAAGAGGGAGGACTAAGCCTCTCTCTCCATCAGTCTGTTTAACCACCTTAGAGTGAGGTAACTGGAGTAAACAGAAGATCTCTTTTAGCACTGAAAGTCTAGTTTTGATTTTACTATTGCCCTCCTCAGTCCCTTCCCTTCCTTGTAAAATGCACAGATTTTTCTTGACCAAGTACTTCCCTGATGAGAAGGAAAACCGTATCACTTCCAACTCTTAACTCAAAACCCTGTAGCCACATGGGCCTTCTTAACACACTCATGTGTGTTGGGAGACAATTCTCTATATAAGTCTTTTACAATTCTGTAAGTCTTGGATACACTGCCTGCCTTTGTTCTAGACTCTCTTTCCAAAGCTGTTTCTAAAGTGAACAGCCTAAGACCAAGATCATGACTCTTCTAGAGCACAGAACAGGAAGGCTTCTTTACTATTATAGAAGATTCAGATGTCCTGATCGGGGCGGTGGGGGGAGGGGGTGTTCCTCAAACTATATATGTGGCATCATCTGACCTTCTTCTTGCTGCTCTGTGAGAGCTAGGGTTCAGGAAACCAACAGGAAAGCTGATACTCCAGCCCCTCTACTGCTGTGGGTAATCAACTGTTCTTTGACTCTTGGAGTCGTGTCTTCTGCCGGGGTCCATAAAACCACAGCAAGCTAACCTCTTAGCTTATAGATTAAGAAAACCTCTTAGGGATGCCTGGGTGGCTCAACAGTTAAGCATCTGCCTTCAGCTCAGGGCGTGATCCTGGAGTCCCGGGATCAAGTACCACATCGGGCTTCCCTGCATGGAGCCTGCTTCTCTCTCTGCCTATGTCTCTGCCTCTCTCTCTCTCTCTCTGTGTGTGTGTGTGTGTGTCTTTCATGAATAAATAAATAAAATCTTCTAAAAGAAAAAAAAAAAAGTAAAGAAAACCTCTTAAAACCCCTTCAGAGTTCTTCAGCTGTCTCTCAGGTTAAACTCCCCAACATATTGCTTCTTCTGCCTAAAATATTCTTCCCTCTCCTTTTTTTGTTTTTTTTTTTGTTTTTTTTTATGATAGTCACACAGAGAGAGAGAGAGAGAGAGAGAGAGAGGCAGAGACATAGGCAGAGGGAGAAGCAGGCTCCATGCACCAGGAGCCCGACGTGGGATTCGATCCCAGGTCTCCAGGATCGCGCCCTGGGCCAAAGGCAGGCGCCAAACCGCTGCGCCACCCAGGGATCCCTTCCCTCTACTTTTGATTAACTAATTCACACATCTTTTAGCAATCAAGTTATGTCATATTCCCAGAAGTGCCTGTCTCTCCCACTCAACAACAAACTGTATCACTCCCTTTTTATTCCTAGAATTTATCACAATTTGTAATTTTATGTTTGCTTTTATCTGTTTATCACCCCACGTAGAAAAGCTTTTTCACTGCTGTATATTCAGAGCTTGCCCAGTGCCGGACACATAATAAATACTTGACTGAGTAAATGCTTAACAAGCACCACTCATTTTCTTTACAAAAAAGCAGGAGTTAAAAAAAAAAAAAAAAAAAAAAAAAAAAGCAGGAGTTGATTTTTAAATAAATGTATTTTTGTAACTAACATAAAGATAAAAATAAAGACACATGAACTATCACTTCGCTAATTTACAACGAGGTATAAGTGCAACATAAAAAGTTTAGAATTCCAGATTTTCTTGCATTGAAAAAACTCCCTCAGGGAAGATTCTCAAAGGGGAGGCTCACTAGACTTCTGTTGTGTCCATAGCATTTCCTTACCAGACATCAGCAGCCAAGCAAAACTAATAGAATTTAATCCTGTTGGGTTTTTCTGTTTCTCCTAAACTGCTGGGGCATAATGAGCAGAAGCAATGCTAAACAGAATTCTATTTGTTTATCTTTCTCAGATCAGAAAAAATAGAGGCTGCTGCATGTATTGTTCTTACTTAAAAGTTATTTATCTCATACATAATAAAAGTATCCAAGGAATTTTATTAAAAATTACAGATTCTTCTTTTCTAGTCACTACCTATAGAATCACAAAATTTCTTCAGGGGTGGGAGCTTTTTTTTTTTTTTTTTTTAAGAAAACTTTTTTTCCTAGTCATTTAAAAAAACTAGTCATATCCCACAAATATTTTGAATACTGAAACAACAACTGCTGTTTAAGCTACCCTTATATACTCTATTAGATTCACACCTTAGACTTATTCATATCTTAGACTATAACCACAGGACGTGAAATGGGAAGGACCATCCTTTACTGAGTGACTATCACCTCAGAATTCCATAACTAACTTCCACCTTTAAAATCAGTTAAACAACAGTTGTTATGATTAAATTTTGTCTTATTGCAATAAACACAAGTAAACCCAATGAGCTATAAACTCCATAAGGATGAGGATGCTGTCGGTTTTGTTTGCTTCTGTTGCCTTTTCATTATTAGGTCTCCATAAAAAGGTGCTGAATGACACTCACCATTAAGAATATCTTCAAATCCAATAGTCTCATCATTACCCCTTAAAATATCCAATGAAAGGTTTGAGCTTGGAAGAAATGGAAGACGCTGAACCTTCAGGAAAAATATGAAAGGGTAAGATTAGTGAAAACCAAGGGGGAAAAAAGAAACCAATACATAATCTAATTTCATGCTCTTTATTCTTTATTTGTAAAATTCACAAAACTAAATAAAACGATAATAACCAGTGGAAAAAAACACCAGTTCCTATTTTAGACCCAAACCAAACTTTAAAATTCCTCGAAGCTTTATTCAAAATATATAAAGACACTGAAAAGTATGGCTTTTATTAACACATAATAATCCCATCAGCTTTGTACATATTTGGGGGCTTTGCTTCTGCTCCCAGGCATACCACATCAATACATATGATGAAATGCAAAAATCTCAGAGCCTAATGTCATATCTAGTTCCTAATAAAGGTGGGATGATCAAATTCCTGAAGATATTCCAACTCAATAAGAGCATTATTCTACTTAGTAAACTGTTTACTTCACTTTGTTATGTTGTTTTGTATTGCTCATCGTAAATGCTTAAGTTATGACCATTTCAAACAGTACTGGTAACCAGAAAGAAAGACCAAAGTCACTTGTAGGGCCTTCAAAATACACAATACCATTCTTTTTTTTTTCTAATATTTCATTTATTTATTTGTGTGAGACAGAGAGAGAGGCAGAGACACAGGCAGAGGGAGAAGCAGGCTCCGTGCAGGGAGCCCAACGTGAGACTCGATCCCAGAACCTTGGGATCATGCTCTGAGCCGAAAGCAGACACTCAGCCGCTGAGCCAACCAGGTGTTCCTACACAAACCATTCTGAACTAGTAGTATCTACCTTTTTTAAGTATTAAATATATATACCGCAGACTGGTATATAAGTATGTAGTGGAGCAAGCATGGGTTGTGGAGTCAGAGACCGGGAGTCAAACTGTTTTACTACTTAACAATACTATGGCTGTTTAAGTTACCTGATCTTCTCACTCTCATTTTCCTTGTCTGTGAAACAAGAGAGTATCACCTTCCTCTCAAACAAACAGGATGGTGTGGTGTGAAGTATGTATATAGTATAGTCGTTGGCATATATTTAGTATTCAATAAACTTTCATACAGCCAAACCAAATTTTCAGTTTCTGTGTTCTCTGTTAGTTGTCTAGCAATGATAATCAGAAACAACGCAGGTTATTTTGGATACTGACAAAAGAATGCTAAGAGTAATAGCTAGTCAATAACTACAGGATACTAGTATTTTAAAGTTATCATAACTTTGAAATCTAAGGATGCTGTTAGAATAATTTCCACCAAGAAAAATATCTAGACTAATAATATTTTTAATTAGTAATGGCCTATAGAGTTTAGGATGAAAAAATTTCTCCAAGTTGTCAAAAATTATATAAAATATATACATATGTATTATACACACACATATATATATTTTTTTCCTTTAAAAAGAAAGTAAGGAGGAGTGGAAGAAACAAAAACAGAGCTTATAAGTTAAACCAGAGAGCACGGGGCCTGGTAGATACCTGGTAGGTACCTGGTAGGTACTGTGAAAGCACCCGTGATGAACAGTGATGAGCAGGCAGCTGTTACACACCCAAAAGCAAGAGCTGCGACAGCACAGGGACAAGGGAGGAGGCAGAATCCCGGGCAAGGATGTGTGAATTACACGGGATTAAAACTAGGCCTGAAATATGAGCCATATGTAGCTGGAATGTGGGGAGGAAAATAAAAGGGAAGCTAACGATTCTGTGCCAAACACATTATTTCATTTAATCTTCAGAATAACCCTAATAACCCTACACTGTTGTTATGGTTAACTCCATTTCACATTAAAAACAAACAAATGATCTGAGGCTCAGAAAGGTCTCTAACTTGTAAGTTCTTAAGATTAGTAGATGGTGGAACCAAGATTCACATCCAGGTTATTCTGACTTAAGAGCCACACATGCTCTTTTAGAGCTTGATCCTTAGAAAAAGTTCTGACATAGATTCCAGGAGGACTTAGACAATACAGTTGAGGGTATTAATAGAATTTACTGAAAAAGACACAGTAGTAGGAAGAACACGTGCAAAAGCCAAAAGGTGAGAAAAAACTCAGCCGGGATATGCAAGCAGTTTTAGGAGGCTATGAAGTATGGTGGAGAAGAAGGAGAGGTCAATTCATAAACAGCCATGTTACAGAGTTGAGTTTTAATTTGAGGGCAAAGTAAGGAGAGAGGTATGATCAAATCTGTATTTTACAAAGGTTCCTGTGGCTAGAACACGTACAATGGATCAGAGGGCAACAAAGCTCGGCATTAGTGATCTGGACGTTGCATAGTAGGTGATCAAAACCAATGTAGTAGCACTGGTGAAAACATGTAATTGACTAGATGGTGGAGGTACAGATGAGGTGCGGTGTGAGACAACCAAGGCTCATGCATGTTCCAATCTCTGCCCTTAGGAAGCAACCTATTCACACAGGATGCGGAGTATGTGAGGAATAATGAGTTACCCTGTACTTACAAAGGTGAAATGTGAAGTGCCTGTGGAACTTCACAGTGTCCAACTGAAGAAGTCTACAGGTTTACAGCTCATGACAATTAAAACTTGGAAGTCATCAACATACAAATGATACCAAAAGTTATAGGAATAAACAGGAAATAACAGGATGAGGACTGGAAATGGGACCTACAAAACTGTTATTTCAAAGTTATGAAAAAAGCAAAAGGAACCTATACACAAACACTTGAGAATAAGGTCTCAGAAACAGGGATAACAGGAAAGTGTGGTATTCTAAAAGCCAAGGAAAAAAGGAGTTACTGGTGTTACACACCACAGGGAGATCAAACAAAAGGAAGGCATACATACAGATAACCACAGGAGCAGTTTCACTGGTGTGATGAGAGCCAGAGAACAGTGGGTTGAATGAATAGAAGGTAAAGGGGCATATAGCAAATGGAGGCAACTTTAAGACACTCAACCTGCAAAAGCACACTTGTAAAGAAGGTACAATAAAGAGACTGACACAATTTTTGTTTTAAAAGACAAAAAAAGTTAGAATGTATGTAAACACTGCTGAGTCTGTCCAAGTGCAGAGAGAGGATGAAGATATCGGTTATAGAAAGGATCCATGAAAAGATCTTACTCCCTGACATAGTGTGACATGATAGAATCTAGAGCACAGGTCGAGGACAGTTCTTAAACACCTTCAAGGACATTTCTGAAGATCTTTTCCTGAGCAACAGGTATACATAGCTATATACAAACTGCCTATATACAAACATACCACAACCTGAATATTCCTAGAGGTATTTCAATGTAACCCCCTAAAGACAGAAAAACATGAAAGTAGATACAGATAAGCTTTGGCACTAAGCTCATAATTTGAAGTTTACCACTTAAGGCCTTCTTTTTTCTCTTTAAAGTAGGAATCCAGGTCATACCCTGAAAAGGGACAAAGTAGAATAGGCTATGGAGGAGAAGAGAAGGTAAGGCTTTAGGTACTGCAGAAGACTCCTTCTAACTCATAGCAACCCACATGTGGAACATATCATAACTGACATCCATAAGCTCACCTGCTGCACTGCCTTGAATTCCATTTGTAATTTTAGTGGAGCAAACAGACCCTGGATGTTTCTTAGTGTAGAAAAATTCATTTTATCTTGGTTGAGCTGGAACTACAAAGGCAAACAATATAATTTCAAATGTTACACTCAACATTCTGCTTTCAAAACAGCACTGATACATATGTAACACAACAACACTTAAAGAATTTTAGTATACATAACTGAAATAAAAACAAAGTACTTTTATTAATTTCAATAAATTTTAGAATATATATGTCTTTGTTTTATCAGGCACACAGTTGTACTTCCCCAACGTGAAATTAACACCTAAAATTGGATTTACAAAACTGCTAAATTAAGGAATGTTTTTCACATTGCAAAAGTACATTTACAAAATATTTTAGTGTTTTGGATTGAAATTACCACAAAACTGATAAAACAAAGAAAAGACATAAATAAAATGAGATCCAGAAAGCTATATACAAGTGATAAAAATAGTGAATTTCTAAATATGAAAGTATATTAATTCAAAAGACTTCATTAAAAAAATAGTCAAACTCATTATACCACCCTGTTAATTAAGCTACAATGTTTAAACTCCACTTTTTGGGATAAGAGGTTCACCAGGTGGCAGGGGGACCCAAAACTCTAATACCTGTCCAGTTTGTGGGTCTTAATAAGCTGTTTTTTCTAGAATCATACTTTTACTAAACACTAATATTACTTCTAAAAAACTTTTACTGCAATTTAATGTAATTCAGGCACAATGAATCAATTTGACTCATGAATTCTAATCATACAGTTTCCCAAAATGGGTAGTGGATAGGATTTGCAGACTGCTACAAAGGTCTGTCTGAGTTAACATTAATTATAGTAAGGTAAAGTGACTTTTGTGATCATTTTTTATTAAACTACAATCTCTTGATAAGATTTTAGGTCAGGGCGGGAGGGGGGGTTCAATCAAAAACATGAGAGATTAGTGCTCAGTTTAGACATGACCTGGGCCCATATACACTAAGTCTGAGGTAAGATACGAAACAATATGATTTTCAATTACTTAGGTTGAGTATAAAATTTTAACAAACGGTTCTTAGGGAAAATATGCAATATTTTATTATGGATATATATAATCTGAAATTCTTATTGAAGGGTTTCCTTTAAATATTGAATTATGGGATGCCTAGGTGGCTCAGCGGTTGTGCGTCTGCCTTTGGCTCAGGGTGTGATCCTGGGGTCCCAGGATCAAGTCCCACATCAGGCTCCCTGCATGGAGCCTGCTTTTCTCTCTCTCTCTCTCTCTCTCTCTCACTCTCTCTGTGTGTCTCTCATTAATAAATAAATAAAATCTTAAAAAATAATAATAAATAAATATTGAATTATCCTCATAAAGTTACATAAAAAATTCAATTTTATAAACTTTGATGAATATATATATCTACCTTATAATATGATGTCAAACTGGAATTATCAATCAACACATAAATTATTAACGACCACATGCAAAATTACAATTAAGCTCTGTGGTAATATACCAGAAAGCAGTCTACTATGGAGGAGGTTATATAATCTAGTTGGGAAGATATTACAACTAGACCAGGGCTTCTCAACCCTTGGCAGTACTGACACCTTGGACTACATAATTGTGGTGGTGGATGAGTACTGTCCTATATATTGTAGGACATTTAGCAGCATCGCTGGCCTCCATCCAATTAATGCCAGTACCAAAGACCCTTCTCTCCCAATACCACTTGTGACAATCAGACATTGCCAAATGTCCCCTGGAAGAGGTAAAATCATCTCTAGTTGAGAACCACTGGTATAAATAATGATGGTCATCTTCCATCACCATCACCACTACAGCTCCCAATCATGGAGAGCTACTATAAGCCAGCATATGCAAGGTATGGGCTATTACTAACTCCATTTCACAAATGAGGAAACTAAGACTTAAAGAGAGATTAAGGAACTTGCCCAAATTCACTTAGCTACTAAGTATGGTGTCAAGAATCTAAATCTAGGGCAGCCCGGGTGGCTCAGCGGTTTAATGCCACCTTCAGCCCAGGGCATGATCCTGGAGACCCAGGATCAAGTCCCACATCGGGCTCCCTGCATGGAGCCTGCTTCTCCCTCTGCCTGTGTCTCTGTCTCTGTCTCTCTCTCATTCTGTGTGTGTCTCTCATGAATAAATAAATAAAATCTTAAAAAAAAAAAAAAGAATCTAAATCTATATAGTTCAATTATACAACCCACGCTACAGGACTTACAATAGATAATAAGCCACAGAATTTTGAGAGACTGCCATTGGCTGGTGAAGTGATTAAGGAGACTACAGAGAAGCAGCTGATGTAAACGGAGTCTCAAATGATTTATGCAATTTTTAAACTCTTCACCATTTGGGTCAGTCTCACTCAGATTTGTCAGTTTCTCTTTAACATGTATTGCTCAGAACTGAACCAATATTCCAAATCTAATGGCCAGGCTAATAATTGGAAAAGTGAGACTATAATCTCCCTTAATTTGAGCCCCAACTTATCAATAACAACACTGTACCATCTTCCTGAAGCAGTAAGATACCTTTTTCTTCTTGCTCTGAATGTATTTAGAAACTCTTTAAGTTGTATTTATAGCATGTACACAGGCTATACCCTCTTTGGGAGGGATCTTCTCCTACGTATAGGCTATATACTCTCTTTGGGGGTGACCCTTCCCTATCAATCTAGTTAATACTGATCTGAAACAATTCAAATGTCTGTTCCTCTACAAAGCCTTCCACTAGCCCTATGCACAGGTGGTTGCATAGGTCCTCTATAGCATTTTATAAGTACCTATCCACAGCTTGTCCTCCCATTAAATTTTCAGCCCCTCCAGGTTGTGGATTATGTCACGTTTATCTGTGTACCTACTGTGCCTACCAAGAAGATATGTCCCTCAGTAACTTGGGAAATGCAGAGCTTGAGAAAGAGGTCAAGGCTAGAGATATGGACTTGGAGGTCAACAGCTAACACGGCAGAGGGCAGATATAAAAGAAAACAGGCTCATCAAATGAGGAAGTATTATGAGAGGAATGAAAAAGGAGACTGGCCTTTAGAAATGTCCATAAAGGGGGACCTGGCTAAGAGTTGTTAGAGCATGTGACTCTTAATCTCAGGGTTTTGAGTTCAAGCCCTATGCTGGGAGTGGAGTCTAGTTAAAATTAAAAGAAAAAAAAGTCCATAAAAAAGACAAAAGAAAAGTGTAGAAAAGGAGCTTTAGGGAAGCTTATAATGATAATTCAAAGCCTACTCTACAAGGATATTGAAAATAAGTCCTTGTATTCTTCACAGTCAAATGCTCAACATCAAAATTATCTTAATAAATGAAATCACATTAAGTATTACTAAAAGTATACTTCTAGGAGAGGATAAAAATAAAAACATGGGTAATGTACTTACATTTTTTTCTGATAATTCAAGAGGATGACTGGGCAAAAGTTCATTTTTCACACAAGGCAGACTGGAAAAAAAAAATTTAAAAGGGAGATTATAAACCACTCAATACCTAAAGCTCAAAATTGCATCCATCAATAGGTGTAACTATAAAGGAATGGCACAAGGAAGCTTTTAGGAACAATGACACTTCTGTATCCTGATTGGGGAAATGGTTGCAGCAATTGACATATGTATCAAAATTCATATAACTATGAATTATAACATAATGCATTATGTAACACTAAAGAAAGGTTCAAATTTACTATATATGGTTAACTTTTAAAATGGACCGATTATAGATACTAGTGGTCAATTCATTAGGGTGAACCCTTCAAAAAAAAGTATTAAATGATACCCTATATCTAGAAAAAATTTTAAAAAGTATGTTTAAAACTACTATTATTTGAGGACATGCTTCCTGTATTATATAGAAAAAATCTAGGGGCACCTGGATGGCTCAGTCGATTAAATGTCCAACTCTTGGTTCTGGCTCAGGTCCATGGACCTCTGCATCTGGGTATCGAGCCCCACATCAGGCTCTGCACTCAGTAAGGAGCTGACTTGAGGATACTCTCCCCCCCCAATCTCCTACTCGCACATCCACCCTCTCGCTCTCATAAAATAAAAATAAATAAATAATAAATAAATAAATCTTAAAAAAAAAATCTATGCCTCTTCTGTTCAGGTCTATACATATTCAATATACCTTTAATAAACACATGCTGAACAACAGGTTTGACATTTACTGAACAGCTACTATATAAGGTCATACATTGCTAGAACCAGACCACTGATCTTTATCACTCTAAATATATAAAGAGGACTATCCTTATTGCCAAAATAAGATTGGAGAGCTGAGAGGAACCACAGAAATCCTGCAATAATCATTTATTGAATATTATCTTTGTACAGAATATTATCCTAAAAGCAGAAAAGCAGAATCTGAAAATGGTTCTGAAAAAAAAAAAAAAAAGAAAATGGTTCTGTTTACAGCAATCTAAAAGTCTACCTGAGAAGAAAAAGGAGCATTTTGTTTAGAAAAAGATAAATAAATAACAAATCACCAGAACCTGACTAGCTTTACAAATTTGATTATACTATACCATAAATCAAATTATATCTCCAATTCCAAAGACTATAAACTGTATCTTTCACCAGAAAATGGAAAGACAATAATGAGGCATTATGTCTGTCCCTAGACACCAATATTAGAATGACATTTTATTAAAGTGAGACCAAAGTACTTAAAGTTACATATAAAATTCAAAAATTCAAAACAGATGTTTACAGGGGTAGGCACTACCCTTATCTGATTAAGCAGAAAAGCCACTTGCCAAGAAGAAGTACCAGAAATTGAGACCTCAATATATAGAAACATGGAGGAAACCAAGGAAGGGGTACAACTGGTACTGAAGCTAGAAAAGTAAAGTAACAGTAGCTAACACTTACTGAGAGCTTTTCAATGTCAGGTACTATTTATTGTAAGTATTTTTCGTGTATTAACTCACTTATTTCTCAAAATAAGATTTACACTATTAACAGCTCCATTTCACAGATACAGACATTGAGACGTAGAGGAATTAAGTAACCTGACCAAAGTCATATATCTAGTAAAAGCAGAGCCAGGATCAAAACCCAGGCAGCCTACTCCTGAGTGTGCTCTTAACTGCTGCGTTCTACTGTCTCCCAGAGAGTTACTCCAGTAGTCAATAAGATAAGGAAACAAATGGCTCTCCAAGTTAGCAGTAGTAAAAAGAAGCCTACCAAATCATGCTACTAGCTAACACCTCCTAGAAGGATGTCCTATTCCTGGAACCCCACTACTGCTAAGACATGTCTTCCATTATAGAAAATATCCACTCCCATCCTCCCTCAGTCTAAGGTATGTTACTTGCTATGTCCCAAATTAAATATATATTTATGGCCTATCAAAACATTTTTTAAATATTGTGAAAAAGAATTCACAGAAATATTTTATTATAACCAACTCAAAGTCACAATTCTCCCATATACCCTTTTCGAAGAAGATCATGCTGTTCAAAAGGTCCACTTGCTGAAAGTTCAGTAACTGGAATACTGTCCTTCAGCTGAGATCCAAGTCCTCTGGCATTCTACAACACAAATAAAAACACTATTAAATACTAAACACACTAAACACACTAAACATCTATATAAAAAACACTGTTTAAACATTAGACAAAAAAATAAAGCCGTCTCTGCCCTCAAAGAGCCCACAGTCTAGACAATTATGATGAGCCTTAGCATTATGATAGACTAATTATACATGGTACACTAAATAATATCAAATTTGGGAGTAGGAAGCATTCCTGAGTTGATCGCTGAATATTGTCATGTTGAAAGGCAATCCAAGAAAAAAAAACACGGTTAAAGGTACAAAGATATAAATGAACAAGCTACAAGTAGTTTGACATGACCAGCTAACTAGAGGTCTCAGTGAGGCAAAGGAAAGGTTGGCAAAATGAAAAAAACAAAAAGGCTTAAAATGCAAAGAAATTCAGGTTTTATTCTGAGACTGATAGAGAGCCTCTGAAGGTTATGGCATGATCAGATTTACTTTCATTGGAAAGATCCCTCCCTTTAGGTTGTAATGATTAGCACAAAATGAAAAAAGTTGAAGACACAATCCTGGGGAATACTATCCCTTAAGGAAGAATAAGGAAATGGGATTAAGAATGAACAGAACAGCTAGAAGAATATGGGAAAGAAGCTTAAAAAAAAAAAAAAAAAAGGACATTCAGAAAGTATTTGGTTTCTATAACAAGGTACTCCCTATGATGATTAATCATCATAGCAGAACAAAAACAAAGACTCACAGTATATCTGACACTAGTGTATTATCACCCTACACATCTCTACTATAAAACATTTAATTACCAAATATTTATTAAACATCTACTATGCTGGTAGATGCTGAAGACACACATCTACCTCTCAGGGTTTAGTCTAATGAAGATAAATAAGCAAATAAAATGCAATAAATGTTACAACAGATTAAAACACAAAAGCTAATTTTTAATCATTTGTTCAAGTACAATATCCCTTAATTCTGCAGAAAAACATAAAGTTTGGTAGTTTGGTATCCACCCTTACACTACTCTAGAGGAAACTATTCTGAGAAACCAACACTTAAATTGATTTCTTGGGATCCCTGGGTGGCGCAGCGGTTTAGCGCCTGCCTTTGGCCCAGGGCGCAATCCTGGAGACCTGGGATTGAATCCCACGTCGGGCTCCTGGTACATGGAGCCTGCTTCTCCCTCTGCCTGTGTCTCTGCCTCTCTCTCTCTCTCTCTCTCTCTGTGTGTGTGCCTATCATAAATAAATAAATAATAATAAATAAATAAATAAATAAATAAATAAATAAATAAATAAATAAATAGATTTCTTAATATATCTGTATTTTATTAGGTCAGGTACTTTTCAGGGTTTCTTTTAATCTTTAATCTTTTCAGGGTTTCTTCAATCTACCACTACTTCAGGATCTCACACCTAGATAACTTTTACAGCACTTGACTCGGTCTTGCTGTGTCTAGACTTTTCAGGGTTTAATCTTTTCAGGGTTTCTTCAATCTACCACTCTACTTCGGGATCTCACACCTAGATAACTTTTACAGCACTTGACTGGGTCTTGCTGTGTCTAGACTTTTCCATTTTACAATTTTGCATATCAAGGTTTTCCTAAAACATATAATCTCCCTCACCAAACTGTTAAAAAACCATTTACGGACTCATCAATGTCTTGAAAAATAAAGTCCAACGTCATTAACCTGAAACTCAAGAACCTACAAAACAGGTTCCCCTACACAGAAGTCAAGGTTGATCCAGAAAAGAATCTGGAATCTAGGGTGGCCTGCTTCTAACCTACCATGCGACTATGATCAAGGCATACAATCTCTCTGGCCCCCTTTACTCATCCTTCCAGGTACCTGAACTCTTTCCAGGTCTAGAGTTACAGGGCTGTACCTTTCCAAATGCATCTCCTAGTACTTCCCCACATCAACATTCTCCTCCTCCCAGACTGCTTTATTATAAAGTAACAGAAAAAAAGTTTCTTCTATGCACAAAGAAAAGGAGAATTCTGATTTCTGGGCTTCACCGTTATTTCTCCTAATTTCCTTCTGTAAAATGTCAGGATTGGTACCTGATGCTTCTATTAAACCAGCAGAGGAAAACAAATCTCTGAAAAGTTTTAAGTCTCACTAGTTAGACCTCAGTGCTTATAAAACCTCTTCCCAAAAATCAGCACTACCACCTCTAGAGGCTTTCTAGAGTTAGATGGCCTCATATCAGAGTCAGGGGCCACGGCCGTTCAGGAGTCTTTCCCAAGCATCACAACTTTTAAGTTAAAAAGAGAGAAAGGGGGAGGGAGGGATGCACTTAAAAACACTGACAAACAGGGAGTAGCATCTGATTTTCCCCCTCTCCAACTTCTGGCATACTACAAGTTCCCCCAAAATGTGTGTAAACGTGGGAGTTAAAAAGGCGGCTTTACAGTCGGATTTGTTAGCAAAGCAGTTCCGAGGTCAGGGGTGAGTGAGGAGTTCGAGGGTTCGAGGGCTCTGGGCCCCCGAGGTTCGCAACCTCCTGCGAAGGACAGCCAGCAGCGCCGCACCTCAGAACAACGCTGCGCTTTCCCTTTGTCCTGGCCAGCTCGGTGCCACCTACGGGGAAGCGGGTAGCGGCGTGCTGCGGAGCTTGGGGATCAGACGGCGCAAATCGAGAGAGACAAGTGAAGGGAACGAAGCCCAAGCGCTAGTCGCGGGAGCCGCGCCGGGCAGCCCTGCTCGGGCCACAAGCCACGAAACCCCCTAACCCCGTGACTCGACAGATCATGGCGCCCGAGGCCGACCTCATCCTCCCGCCGCCGCCGCTACCCCGGGACGAGCTAGGGGTAGGCGGTCCATTCCTCCCGGGCCAGGGTCCCGAGCCCGCCCGGAACACGGGTCGCCCAGGGTCTCTCACTCACCATCTTCACTTGCTCTGTGAACAGCCGCTCGGCCCTATTACCGTCAGCCGGCCCCGCCGCTCACTTCCGTTTCCGGGGTTGCCCCCCCACATCCGCCGGAAGTGCGTCCGTCCGGGCGAGGAAGGAAGGAGGGCGCGGGGCGCGGGGAGGGAGCCGCGCGGGGCCGGAGCTCCCACGCCTCGAGTCCCGAGGGACCGGGGGCCAAGGGCGCAGTAAGGGTGTGGGCTGGAAGGAGGTTGGGGTCGGGACGAGACGTGCCGGAGGGGAGGGAGGACGCCGACCTCCGCCTGATTAATAACAAACATCTGCCGTTGGTACCGTATTTGAAGGTGTGCCATGTGCTTTGGTGGGTGTATCCCGTTATTTACTACAAAACCTCCTTGAGGTAGATACTGCATTTTTCGTGAGGGTAAACGAAGCATACTTCACAGTCTCTCAGCTAGTAAGGCAGAAGTAGAGCACGAAGCTCTGCCAGTTTATTTTTTTAAATAAATATGTCGAAGGCCTGCTATGTCCAGAGCCCTGTGCCCAGGCTAAGAATGCAGCAATGACAGGCCGATGTGGTTCCTGGGCTGGAGGAGCAGTGGAGCTGTTGGGGTGGGGAGGAGGGGGGCATGGAATGGAGGACAGGTGATAATTACCCACGCATATTGGGCTCTTGTGTACAGCAACACAATCCTAAGTGCTTTACCTGAACTATCCTTTAATCCCTTCGATCATCTTATGAAGTAGGTACTACTGTTGTCTCAATTTTACGGTCAGGCAGCAAGACAAAAGAGGTTAAATATGCCCAAGACCCCATAATTCATTGTCCACATTATACTGTGTTGCCTTCCAAATAAAATGTGATAAAATGGACTCGTTTTCACCATATAATGGAGGTAACTTAAGGAATCCTTGGGCTGATAGTGAAAGCATAGACTGAGGTCATTTGAGATAGAATATATGAAAGAAGATTACTGGCAAATTTGCTTAGGTAAAAAAAAAAAAGTGGGAAAGGAGGTCTGTGTGGCTAAAGTTAAGTAAGATAGAGAGTGGGAGATAACGCTGTAAGTTGATGGAGGCAAGTTTATTATGGAGGCCCCTTACCCAATTAAGGATGACGGTTTACCTTAAAAAGTCATTGAAGGATTTCTAAGGAGGGAGGTGATAAGGTCAGACATGTTATGTGTATCTACAGCCATGGTCCTACAACCTTAAAGTTTCAGGAGAGTCCAAATTTTGAATATTTTGCACTGCTATCCTTATCTTCTCTGGCTCTTCCATATTCACCTTGAGATTTGAGTTTGCATGCTTCATTTGCATTTTTCCTTTCACTCAGTTCCACCTAAGGAGAAATTTTAAAACTGCAACTCTTAGAAAGAAATCACTTTGATGTTGATTCCTTACAGTTTAGTCATTAAATTTTTGTTGATCATTTGATTCTAGAGCTAAAGAGAAGAAAAGGCAGGTTCCCTATGCTTGAGATGCTTTTCTTTTCCTGGGGGGATAGACGTGGTAAATGCTTATTAGAGAAAGGAGTTGGATCAGGAAATGGTTGGGAACGGGGGGAAAAGAGGCTTTTGAAGAAGAGGAAATGTGGAAAGGCAGAGATTTGCAAAAAGGGCATGTTGTAATATGAACAATGAATATTTCCTTGTGGTTGAAGTTCTGGGGGGGTAGGTGGAACGAGATGAAATGAGATTGGAGAAATTGCTTGGGGGTAAAACAAAGGGGGCCCGTAAGGTGTACTGAGGTTTGAGGCTTTTTTTTTTTTTTTAAGAAAATAGGCAATAATGGAATTATTTTCAAAAACACTTGACATTAAAAAAATTTTTATTCTGGTGGCAGCATGAAGAATATTACTGGAATTGGGAGAAACTAGGAACCAGCACACCATTTAGAGTGTTGCAGTAGTCCACAGTAGAGATGACAAGGGTAGAAAGGTAGCATAGCATATTGGAGAGACTGAGAAGCAGTGAAAAGTAGGGATGGACCTTAGGATACTAGGCAACCATTCACAAGGCAACCATTGGAAGGAGAGCCTGCTGTGGAGACAAAGAGATATCAGAGAGGCAGAAGGAAAATCAATCAAAGTGCTATCATAGAATCCAAAAGGAAAGAGAGTTTTGAGAAATTGAAAATAATTCAAAAGAAAGGTTAGAAAGTAATTTTTTAAAAGCTTTAAAAAGATCATGAAGTCTTGGAAATAGATCTTTGGTGACTGACATGATTTAATTTCAGGAGAGCGGCAAGGAGGAAAAAAATGCCTTATTTTGAGCCATACACACACCCATATTTATATCCTTTTAAAAAAGATTTGTTACAGCATTAACTAAAACAAGTCATGTTGAATATGCTAAAGTAGTTTAAAGATTTAAGTTAGATTTGATATTAGAATGGTTTAATATGTTTACTTAGGCTTTATGTAATACAGTTCAGAGGATAGACTACTAGTAATTGTTAACATCTGTGTATGTCATGCCCTATTCTTAGTTCTTACCATTTTTTGTTTCAGTTAATCCTCAATTATTCTATGAGGTTGGTACTACTATTATCCACATTTCACATGAGAAACAGGCTCATGTGCATTGTAGCACAAGTACTCTATTTTACTTTATTTTTTGTTGCCTTCCTTGACTTTACTCTTAAACGTCTCTGGCAGAAATAATTGTTGAATGCATGTTGTTGAACATCAGAAGAAACCCATCTAGAATGTAGGCTGCTATTGAAACGTGGGTGAGAGTGGATGAATGAATACAGAGAGGTTACAGCCCAGGTTGGTGTAAAAACTTGATGAGTTGAAAAATGCCCACGGCTTTGGTTGAGTCCTCATCCTTTCAAAAGTAAAGCAAGTATGGTATAAAGCAAATGTATGCATTTCAAAGAGGTAGTTGAGTGATAAATGATCCAGCAGTAAAGTTGGGAGCAAGAAGTTGTGTTGACATTTTTCTTACCCTGTGAGTTAGGGAATGTGGGAGAAAGAGTAGTCACCATTGCACAGGCTTTTGAGGAAAGTGGCATCATTTAGGAGAAAGTTGGGTTTCAGTAAGGGCTAAGATGAGGGAAGAGAGCTTGTGGAAAAGTAAAAAAATACTGGGAAATCTAGCTGCAATAAGCTAGGGAAGTCTAATTGAATGTTCCGAGGGACTTAGTAGCAGGATTTGTGATGGGCAGACCAGTGAGTAGCAGGTTCAGGGGCATTTAATGGTACCAGAGGAGTGTGTGGGATAAAGAAGTCAAGGTTCTCTCCTTTACGCACCTGATGCAATCAATACACTACCATAACCTTTAGTACTTAGTTGTGTTCATCTGTTTCCACATCTATTTCTTTTCAACAACCTTCCAGGGCTCTACCTTACACGTTATTGTATCTGTACCTGGCACACAGAAAGCACCAATAAGTATTTATTGAATGAGGAGTGTGGGAAAGAACAGATGAATGGAGAGTTGTGGCTAATCGGCAAGGCTAGGCTAATATGGTTGGGAAAAAGGTGGAGGTGGATATGGGTGATCCAAGAAAACTTACTTGAAGAAGTTTCCGGAAGCACCTTCCTGGGCCTGAAGCCCAACCTTACAACTCAGCACTATAAGCTGAGGCCCTAAATCCTCGTCTGGTTCCAATTATCCCCTTTCCCCCAGGGCTAGACTCAACAAAAACTGGCACCTCACCAAAAAGTCTACAATTCTGACATCCGCTAATGTAAGGAGCCATAGATGTGTGTGTGTGTGTGTGTGTGTGTGTGTGTGTGTGTGTGTGATGTGCCCAACCTTCCTCCTCCCCCATCCAGCTACAAATTCTGGCCAGTCCTGCTTGGTCTTTTTTTTTCCTCCTGGTCTCTGACAGTTCTTAGCCAGATAGATTCTTTTGAGCTCTGAAAGCAGAATGGGGGAATTTGGAGAGGGTCTGGCAACAAGGGTTGGTGGCAATGGTTTTCCCTCAGAGCTTAAGGTAGGAGAAGCATGAGAGCTCCATTTTTTGAGAGAGGGGAGGGAGAAATAATTAGTGTAAAAATTTTGTAAAACATAATCTAAGTACCTATTACCTAAAACATTGTATGGCTGTGTAAGTTTCAGATACTGTGCTCCCCTGTGAGGTTGGGGAGGGAGCTTTTATGAGGGGATGGTACAAATCTCAACATAAGGAAGTTACTATGTCTCAGAACACCTGAAAAGAATCTATAAATTATAAATAGTACATCCAACACTTCTTTAAGTGATCTAAATTCTTGTCGTGTTGGGGAAGGTTCAATGTACTTAATTTCAGATAAATCATATTTACGCATCTCTCTTTGCAAGTCCCTTCCTAAGTGTTAAGGGATGGAGAAATACTTTACACCCAGTTTATTTGACAGACACTTTTCTTTAACCCTATGAGATGAGTGTTTCATATTTCTTCTGAAATACTTGCTGACTATGATCTCAGATGGAGCTACTTTTAAAAGAGTGTCCTCTGAATATGACAAGCTGGATTTTGAGAGTAAGTACTAAAGTGGACTCTTGAATCCAGGTGTTTTGTTTTAGTATTTTACATCTGCGTTGCATCAGACACAGCAGAGGTTAGCATTCCGTTTTTTCTGCTTTCATAGTCCTATTCCAGGTCTGTAAATTTGAAAAAGTGGTTTATATTTTCATCATGAAGAATATTTGTGGAGCATACAATTGTAGATTACACACAACAAAATTTAAATTCTAGCCCCATTTCTATTACCCTTCATTTACCAGCCAACATGTAAGAAGCATAGAGTCACGTTAATACTAGCTAAAGAGGGATCCCTGGGTGGTGCAGTGGTTTGGCGCCTGCCTTTGGCCCAGGGCGCGATCCTGGAGACCCGGGATCGAATCCCACGTCGGGCTCCCGGTGCATGGAGCCTGCTTCTCCCTCTGCCTGTGTCTCTGCCTCTCTCTCTCTCTCTCTGTGACTATCATAAATAAATAAATTAATTAATTAAAAAAAAAATACTAGCTAAAGAGAAATTTAGTTCAGAAGGCAGATCTACCCAAACCATCATATAGTTGCATATAGAGCCTAAAATAATATATGTATATACCTGATATTTTTTATTCAGATGCCATTTTTGGATAGTAGGGTCAATATTTTCCTCCACTGGCAAGAATAATTGAGGGGAAGCTTTTGTATTTTTGAAAATTCAAAAATTTGTTCCTTGAAGACCATTAAAAACTGGAGGAGAGGGCAGCCCTGGTGGCCCAGCGGTTTAGCACCGCCTTCAGCCCCAGGATCAAGTCCCATGTCGGGCTCCCCGCATGGACCCTGCTTCTCCCTCTGCCTGTGTCTCTGTCTCTCTTTCTCTCTGTCTCTCTCTAATAAATAAATAAAATTTTTTTAAAAAACTGGAGGAGAGAAAATTTGCCTTTATTCAAAGCTACTACTAGGAGGTTACTGCAAAAGCAGTTTATGCTAATCATCTTCAGAACTAGGAGGCTGATTTAGAATCTAAAAGCTGAGAAAGACAGCCTAAGTCATTCTGATTGTACGGTTTGAGTTTTTTTGTTTTTTCCTCATGGAAGCAATGCATGCGCAGTATAGAAAATTAGAAAACACAAAAGGGCAAAAAGAATGGAATCCAGAGCACAAAGAGTCACTGGAAATGAATTGCCTTGCAGGTATTCTTTTATATGACAAAATATATCTATTTTAAAAAAATAGATTGACGCTGTTTTCTAAGTAAGTTGGGACATTTTTCTCTTGGCTTTTTTCATGACCGTGTTTTTATTTCATAAAATATGTCATGCTGAAGCCTTAGGAAACATCCTTCCTTTACTTCAGGAGTGGCGAATTACACGTAGGCTATTTACTCGCATTTTTCATTTCTGTCAGCATGGTAGGATGCCAAATGGCTGTTCTGAATAATTTTCAAAGGTATGTTTTTTTGATACTTTGCCAGGGAAATCATAACTCTTAAAGTGCTCCATAACCCTAACCATACAATTGGATCTATGGATAGATATTATGTTCCATGTTTTGTTGTTTTCTCACTGTTTTAGCATCTGGGATTGATGCCAAAGGCTATTCAGCCTCACTCCATTTATTAAATTAGAGTGTACAACTAAGTTTACAATAGAGCATAGAAGAAAAAAAAGAAGACCTGTTTGTTTATTGTTTTAGTTAGGTGTTTTTACATCAGCAAGAAAAGAAAGCATTATTTCTCAAATACCTCAGTGAAATTGCCTGACAATGGTTAACAGAATAATTGCCTCATGCCTGGGTCTTTAGAAGAGCTCCCTGCCTTATTCCAAACCATCTTCCATAGTACTGCCAAAGACGTTTGTCCCCTCAAATTCAAATCTATTATTTCAGCTCCTTGTTCCCTGCCCCACAGGATTAATTCCAGACTCTTTAGAATGGCAAACAGGCCTTTTGTCACCTGACTTTTAAGAATGTCATCTCATTCTTAAATCCTTTACTCTGGTCACGTTAAATTACTTGGAATTCTTTGAAAATGTCATGAAGTTTCATGCCCCTGTACTTTGACTCCTGTCCTCCCCTTTTCCTGGAAGGCTCTGTTGCACTGTCTCGGGGCAAGCATCACTCCTCTGATGCAGCCTTTCTTGACTTGCTCTACTGTTGTGCTTTCCCCCTTCCAGAGAGGACAGATCTGTGCCCCACTGCATATGCATACAGGAAGTGTCACAGGGTCTGTAACACATTGTTGCACTTCTTGTTTTTTTCACATGCCTCTCCTTGTTGGCCTGTAAACTCCATATTCCCCATCTGTTTTGGAGCTAGTTGTGTCCTTTTATAGCTCTCACCCTTCATTAGGAACATAGTCATAGCCTTTCAGCTGGCCTGCCTGCCTTTCTCCTCTCCTCACTCACCTGTTCCCTGATCCTTCTCCACATTCTCACCACAGTAGACTCAAGAAACAATGACTGCATCTTTCAAGAAAAAGTCTGGTAGTCCAGACTGGATGAAATGAGCCCCAAGGCACAATTAGCACTGAGTCTAATTTATTTCCTACAGTAAGTATTTAAGACTGCCTTGGCCCTAGCACCCTGCTGAGAGATTCTAGAATGTGGGAAGGTGGAGAATGAGGAGTTAACTAGGAAATGAATGGGCTGTGAGAAACTAGATGAAGAATCATACAAGTCACAGATACAAAAGGGTATAGTTAGCCAGGATTCCACCAGGGCGGCCAGAACTTGCATGGGTAAGGCACTCAGGAGTGTGTTACTAGGGCTTCTCTGTGGCCCTGGGTCAGAGTGGTACTGAAGTCAAGAGAACACTGTCCCAGGGGTGGAGGGATGGGTTAAGTCAGGTATGGGGATTAAGGAGTGCACTTGTCGTGATGAGCACAGAGTGATGTATAGAAGTGTTGTATTACTATATTGTACAACTAAAATGAATATAACCCTGTATGTTAACTAACTGGAATTTAAAAAAACAAAAAATACTGTCCAGTGTCCAAAAGTAGTTGAAAAATTCTTCAAAGCAGAGAAGGACCTACAGTGTGGAAGATAGAAAGAGCAACAGAAGTCAAAATCTGGTCAAAATACATTCCATGGGAACCTAAAATTTTAAAATAGTTTGTGTATGACTAATTGCAATACAAAATAATTTCTTCCTTTACCACTATATTCATTAAATGATTGTTCTGAGACATCCTTTTTTTAAAATAGATGTAAAAAGTGATTCAGAATGTGTAAATTCATCTTTCTGCCCACAATTAAAATTTTTGTTGACCTGATGAGTGAGAAGTGATGGCTTATTGTTACTTCAGTGTAATTCTTCCTGATTGCTGGTAAGATAAAGCAGGTTTTCATATTTATTTATTGTTTAGATTTGCTTTCCTGGAAATGCCTATTCACACATCCTTTGCTCATTTTTCTATGGAGTTTTTCATCTTCTTCCTATAAATTTGTACGTGCTCATGTACTAAAAATGTTAACCTTTGTCTTATGCATTACAAATGTTTCTCATAATCTGCTGTAATATTTTTCTTTTGGTATCTTCAAGCTATACATTTTTTAAAAAGATTATTTATTTGAGAGAGAGAGAGAATACACACAAGCATGAGCAGGAAGGGCAGAGGGAGAGAGAGAATCTCAAGCAGACTCCCTGCTGAGTGTGGAGCCTGATGTGGGGCTTGATCTCATGACCCTGAGATCACGACCTGAGCTGACACCAAGAGTTGGATGCTTAACCTACTGTTCCACCCAGGTGCTTCATACAGTTTTAAATAAATGTCTCTTTTCCTTTACAACACCCTGGCTATTTCAGTTGAAAGTGTTTCCCTAGCCCCTAGTATATGAATTTATTCTAAAATTTTATTCTAAAATGCTATTTTTAATACTTTGTTTTTAATTCATATGGAATTTATTTTTCAATATGGATTAAGAGAGGAGTCTAGTTTTATTTTCTTCTAGGGGCTATGTTAAAATCCCATTTACACTAAGATACATTTTGAGACTCTCCATTCTAATGATCTAAATAGTTTTCCGAACAGCAAAACTAGCTAACATTTATTATGCCTGTATGTGCCAAATACTGTCCTAAGCATTTTACATATTTTGGCCCATTTAATCCTGGCAGCAACATTATAGGTCAATTCTGTTATTCCACATGAACTTTAAAATGCTTTTATCAAATTAAAAAGAATCCATTAGGATTATGGTTGGAATTACATAAAATTTATACATTGATTTTGGGAAAATTTACATGCTATATATATCCATCAATAATATTTTATAATTTTTTCCATATGTCTTAAAGCTGTCTTGTTGAATTTAGCCTTAAATATTTTGTACTTTTATCACTGTTACAAATGGAATGTCTTTCCATTTTTATTTCTTTTTAAAGACTTTATTTATTTATTTGAGAGAGAGAGATAGTGAGAGAGAGCACAAGCAGGGAGGAGATGAAAAGCATTCTCCCTGTAAGCAGGGAGCCCAACACAGCACTGCATCCCAGGACCCGGGGATCATGACCTGAGCCAAAGGCAGATGCTTAACTGACGGAGCCACCCAGGCATATTTCTATCTGACTATTCCTATCAGCATTCTTGCCGTATGATGTGAATAATAGTTGGGTTAGGGTAAATTATGCTGCAGTGGCAACCTGAAGCTCTCAGTGGTTTGTAACGACAATCTCTTCATACTATGTGTCCATCACAAGCTGCCAGCAGCTCAGCTTCACACTATCTTCACTTTGAGACCCAGGCTAACAGAGTAATTGCTAAGCACGTTGCACCCTTGTAGTAGAGGGAAGGAAATCAAGGCACTGCATCTCCTGGCTCATAAAGTTTCTACAAAGAAGGATGCCTGAGTGGCTTAGTGGTTGAGCATCTACCCTTGGCTCAGGGCATGATCCCAGGGTCCTGGGATCTCCCTCTGCCTATGTCTCTCCTCCTCTCTCTGTGTGTCTCTCATGAATAAATAAATAAAATCTTTTAAAAAAAAAACTTTCTATAAAGAAGTGTCCCTCGTCCCATACCCTCACATTTCATAAGCCAAAGAAAGATATATGCTCATATCTGATATTGAAGTGTCAGAAATCCACAATCCTTTTACAGGAAGGGGCCCTTCAGGTCACAATGCCAATGGGATGGAAATAGTACTCCAACATGAAGGACAGCAAATATTCTGATCAGTAGTACAAACTATCACAGTGTTTGGTTTTTTAGTTGGCAAGATTGAGAAATCCTAGAAAATAATATGTATGTAATAGACCTCACTGTTCAACAATACCTATTTCCTCTACTTCTAAGCATGTAACAAGATTATTTTTAATCTCTTAAAATTAGGTATAGCTGTGTGACTAACCCTGGCAAATGAAAATATGAGTGGAAGTGATATTTTTCACTTCTGCATGTAAGCATTGAGGAGTTAGAGCATGTGTCTTTATAATATCTTCGCTGTCCTGGTGATTATGGTTGTGTATGTTGATATGGAAGTACCAAAAGACCAAAGCAGCTACAATGCTGGGCCATAATGCAGAAGATAGTTGCCCTGGATGCTTTCCAGGTGGAGGCTCTTTGTGGTTTTAAATAACTGAGAGTTAAGGGGTTTGGAGGCCTCTTTTTGGTTTTACTGCAGTATAACCTAGCCTATCTTAATACAGCCTACATATTTTAAATATTTTAATAAATGTGTGTGTATATATGTGTGTGTATGAATGTTTATATAGATATATATATTCACTTATGCATATTGCTATCTGGGACAAAGTTCTTTAAGTATTTGGAGTACCATGATTTGGAGTACAATGATATTTTTCCTGCATAAACCACATTCATAATGCATACTATACAATTTGCAGTTTAGATTTCTTTACCATGGATCAAGAACTATACTAGCAGTAAAATGTAAATGCAGAATCTTACAACTTCCCCCTCCTGTTCTATAATTGTCACACCAAAACCAACAGCATTGCTTATAACTTGCCTTCACTGAATCTTTCCAAACAATTTTTTAAAAGATTTATTAGAGAGAGAGTGCAGGGGTGGGGGAGAGAGGAAGGGGCAGACTGAGAGTGAGAGAGTCTTAAGTAAGTGCGATGCTGAGTGCAGAGCCTGATGTGGTCCTGGATCTCACAACCCTGAGATCAGGACAAGAGCCAAAACTAGATTTGGATGCTTAACTGACTATACCACCCAGGTACACCTTGAATCTTTTTAAAGCAGACAACTTAGTTTTCATAAAAACAACAATTCATTCTTTTCACATTATTGTTTTTTGAATTCAGTAATATTTATTTAAATTACTTAGTTTTGATAGCAGTACAACTGTCATAAAAAAGTTTTGGAGAAAAAAAACGTTTCAGAGAAAACACAACTGGGTATTAGTAAGCATAGAACAACCAGTGAAAGTGGGATAGATTGTTATCTCACAAGGTGAGGGCATCTATCCTGCCATAGGTAATAGTCTGTAAGTACTGCAGATGAAAATGAGAACTTGTGTAAATCTTGCACTTATGTAGAAGTAAATTGAAAGAGCTTCTACCATATAAAGAACAATGTGCACACACACATACATCTGTATGTATATTGGTATATGTATATGTGTCTCTGTTGTATTTATCTTGTGTCCAGTTACATTATTCAATTATCATGCTAATTCTAGTAGGCCCTTTTTGAAAGCATTATCTTGGGGGTTATAAATATGTAATCATATTATCAACAAACAGATAATTTAATTTCTTCTTTAACAAATTTATATTAATTATTTCCTTATCTCACTGCACTTGCAAAATAATGTTGGATAAATAATGATGATAGTGGGTCTGTCCATCTTTTTCTTGATTCAGTAAATATTTATAGCATTCTACATGAAGTTTCTTAAATATTTTTGTTGGATTTATTACTAGATATATTATTTTTGTACTATTGTAACTGGTATCCTTTAAAATTAAAATTTGCAACTGTTTTTTTGATGGGATATGGAAATGCAATTAACTCTGATTTATTGATCCTATGACTAGCAATCATTTTTTGATAATTTTTTATTATAATTTGTGGTAGAATCTTTGAGTTTTTTTATATAGACATTTATTTAATTTATAAATAATGACAATTTAGTCTCTTCCTTCCAATCCGTATACTCCTTTACTATTTTTTTCGATGTCCTGCAATAGCTAAAACTCCAGCATAAAGTAATTAGGAATGAAAACAGTTTATCTCCTAGCCTTAGTCTTTTTTTTAAAAGAAATGCTTTTAACTTTGAAGCTATGGAGTATTACATTTGCTGGAGATATTTTTGCAGATATCCTTTATTAGGTAGGCTAAGGATGTTCTTTTCTATTTCTTTTTGGCTACAATTTTTTGTTTGTTTTTATTATAAATGGCTTGTGAAATTTTTTTGAATGTTTTTCTACCTCTTTTGAAATGACCATATGATTTTTCTCTTTTAATCTGTTAATGGGATAAATTGCATTAATAAATCTCTAATGGTACAACAATCTCGACTCCTTGTAGACTCAGTTGGTCATTATCTTTGTATATATATCATTTGATACAGTTGCTTTTATTTTGTTTAAGATTTTTGCCTCCGGGGATCCCTGGGTGGCGCAGCGGTTTGGCGCCTGCCTTTGGCCCAGGGCGCGATCCTGGAGACCCGGGATCGAATCCCACATCGGGCTCCCGGTGCATGGAGCCTGTTTCTCCCTCTGCCTATGTCTCTGCCTCTCTCTCTCTCTCTCTCTGTGACTATCATAAATAAATAAAAATTTAAAAAAAAAAAAAAAAGATTTTTGCCTCCATGATGAAGATTGAAGTTGTAATTTTTTCTTGTCTGGTTTTATGTATAACGTTATACTAGCTTTATAAAGTCAGGGGATGTTCCTCCTTTTATACTCCCTAAAAGAGTTTACAATTGGAATGATCTCTTCCTTGTATCTTGGCAAACTTGCTTATAAAACTGTTGGACCTAGTGTTTTCTTTGTGGGAAAATTTTTACTAATGATTATAGGCTAGATGGTAATCAAATTATTTAACAATCTATTAGAATGGTTACACTAATCAATCAAAACTGACCATGGCCCTACATGAACAGTATAGATGTAGAATTGCATATAAGCCAAATATAAGGCTTATTTATGATTTTAAATTTCTTAGGTGAGTTTTGTAAATTTGTATTTTCAGAAATTTGCCAATTTTACTTGTTTTTAAAGTTATTGATAAGTTTCTTGTAATATTTTATCTTTGTAGTTGCTGTTGTATTTATGATTTCTTTTTCCATTCTTAAAATTGTATCTGCTCTCTCCATCAATTTGCTAAGGGTTTGTCAATTTTATTAATTTCTTTTCAATGAATCAACATTTTCATTGTTAATCCTTTTTACTGAATGTATTTCATTAATTTTTGCTCTTTTAATTATTTCCTTTATTCTATTCTATTTAGATTTTTTGTTCTTTTTGTAATCTCAACTTTTCTTTTTTTATTAATATAAATATTATAAGGCTATCACTTCCTCCATCTACCACTTTAGCTGTATTTCATAAACTTTCCTATAGAATTGTTATTGTTGGTTCTAATTTTCTTATTTGCTTTTGCTTTCTTTCTGACCCATGAACAATTTAGAATTATGCTTTTAAATTTCCAAGGTTTTTTTTTTTGGGGGGAGGGGGGCTATGTTTTTGTTATTAATTGTATTGTGATCAGAGAACGTGTTCCATGATAATGATTCTTTGGCCTCTGGTAAGACTTACTTTATCGGCTGATACATTGTCAATTTTTATAACTGTTCCTGGGAACAGAAAGTGTATTCTAGTTCTTAGATATAGGCATCTATATATGCTTATTAGACATGGTTTATTTATTGTGATGGTCAAATCATCCCTATTATTACTATTATAATATAATATAATATAATAATCATAATCATTATAATATATATAATATAATAATCATCCCTATTATTACATCCCTATTATCTTGTCAATTTCTGGCAACGATTTATTAAAGTCTACCTCAATAATAGTGTATTGTCAATTTCCTTTTCTTGTTTTATCATTTTTTTGGTTGACATTTTTTGAAGCTATCTTATTAGAAGTATGCAAGTTTACAATTGCTTACATCTTTCTAATGAATTGGACCTTCCTTAGTAGGTAATAAACCTCTATCTCTAGTAATGCTGTTTGCTTTTTTCTTTTCATTGCTGTTTGCTTTTGCTTGTAACTCTTCTGTGAACTTGTTTTACACGTGTCTCATGTAAACAACATGTAACAAGATTTTGCTTTCTATCTAATCTGATAAAAAGTTTGACTCACTTACCCTTATTGTTATTTTAATTATTTGAATTTAACTTCTACTATTTTATTTTATTTATTCTATTGTTCTGCTTTTTTAAATTTTTTTTTTGTTCTGCTTTTTTAAATTCTTTTTTTTACCTTCTTGACTTTTTTATTGTTTTGTGGGTTTTTTTTTCTTAATCTGTTTATCTCTGGAGCTTATACCTTATTTTTTAATATTTTACTAGGTGTCCTATAATTTTAACATATATATGTGTCTGTGTAATTTAATAAAATATATAACTAATAAAGTGTGTAGTTTAGTAAGTCTTGAAGTTAGTTAGTGTTTTACCTTCCTGAACAAAGTATAGACTTTCAAATGCCTTATTCCTAATTATCAACTCCCAACTTATATGCCATTTTTACCAGCATTCTAGTTGTATATCATTTTTAACCTTATTATTAAGATATTACAACTGTTGTTTACCACAGTGATTGTCTAGATTTACCCATGTGTTTATTATTTTCTTTGCTATCTGCTTTGGATCTGAGACCTTCTTTCTAGGATGAGTTTTCTTCATCCTGGGACTATATCCTGTAGAAATTCCTCTAGTGAGTAATAGTAAACTTTCATTTTTTATGTTCGTCAGAAAATGTTATTTTTCCATCCTGAAAGATAGTTTTGCTGGGTATAGAAATCTAGGCTGTCAATTATTTTCTCTCTTCATTTCGAAGATATTGTTACTGCCTTCTGGCATCCATCATTGTTGTTAATAAATATTACCATAGTCTGTTTTTCCTTTGTGGGTAATCTGTATTTTTTCCCTGACTGCTTTAAGATTTTCTTTTTGTCTGCATTTGACCACAACATGTCTTGATGTGAATACCCTTTTATTTCTCCTGACTTGAATTTTTGTGGCACATGATAACTTTCATGATAAAACAGGAGCCACTCCAAAACAGTCAAATTTTACTCTTGCCTATCCTTACCCCCTAACACTTCCACCTCCTTTGAAGGCTACTGTGGGATCAAGAGGTGACAAAAACAAGAATGGAGAAATGGAACCCATATCCTTCATAACCTCACTGAAAACAGATTGTCTACCTCTAGACTTCATGCTATAGGAAAAAAATAATTGCCTTTTTTGCTTAATGTATACTCTTTTGTCAGATATTCTGTGACTCCAAAATAATCTTAAAACATAATACTTTATTTTTTCCTGTGAAATGCAACAGAACATTGTAACACTGCTCAAAAATTGATTTTTAAATGACTACTAATCGTTTTGTATCATGTACATGTAGAAATCTGTTTTATTTTTATGCATATGCCTAAATTAATGACTAGTAAGAAAATATTAATCACTTATTAAAGACAATTAGTAGAATTTCTCCTTCCATTGAAAATTTATTTGGAAATCTGTATATATTGAGATTACTTTTTAAACTTAGTGTTATGACTCATGTTATCATTTTTTTTTAAAGATTTATTTATTTATTTGAGAGACAGGGTTGGGGCACCCCGGTGGCTCAGCGGTTTAGCGCCACCTTCAGCCAGGGCCTGATCCTGGAGACCTGGGATCGAGTACCACATCGGGCTCCCTGCATGGAGCCTGCTTCTCCCTCTGCCTGTGTCTCTGCCTCTCTCTCTCTCTCTCTCTCTCTCTCTGTCATGAATAAATAAAGTATTTTAAAAAAGAGAGAGAGAGAGAGAGAGACAGGGTTAGTGAGAGAGAGCACACAAGCAGGGGCAGAGGGAGAGGGAGAAGTAGGCTTCCCTGGACCCCAATGTGGGGCTCGATCCTAGGACCCCGGGATCATGTAGGAGTCAGATATTTAACTGACTGAGCCACCCAGACACCCGTTATGTTGTCATTTAAACAAAAGTCTTAGGTCTTACAAGTAAAAGGAGTATCATTTTAAAGTTATTTCTGTTTTTGACTTCTGTGTCATGCCATTAATTCTTAAGAAGATTTGTTTTAAGTGGAGAACACTGTGAAAATGTATTTGTCTCATTAGGACAAAAGTCAAGCAAGTGCAGGAAAATAATTAATTTTATTAGTTAAGAGCAATGAAGAATCTGGTTTATGGATATGTATAAAAACTGTTCTTTTGTTTGAATGCCCTGGTATAGCAACTATTAAAAGATTGGAAATCCTGTTAAAAGATCTAAGTGCCTGACTCCAAATGCTTATTTGAATTTTGCCTCTATAAAGCTGCACAATATATTTCAAGTTATCAGCAGCACTTGATTTTTTTAAAAGATTTTATTTATTTGAGAGAGAGAGTGCAAGCACAAAAGAGCATGAGCAGAGAGAAGGGGAAGGGAAGAGGGGCAGAGAGAGAAGCAGACTCCCCCTGAGCAGGGAACCTGATGCAGGACTTGATCCCAGGACCCTGGGATCATGACCTGAGCCGAAGGCAGATGCCTAACCGAATGAGCCACCCAGACACCCTAGTACTTGACTTTTGAAAAATAACATCCCAACTAATCACTGCAAACAGAATTGACTAGTTGAGCAATTTAGAATCCCAAAATTCTTCTGTGTGTACTAACTCATTGTTATTGATGGCACTTATCAATACTTCCCATTCCTTTGCTATACAATAACTATTTTATTCATTCATTCACCAAATATTTATTTATTAAAGTGTCTACTATTAAAGTAACTATTGGCTATGGGGTCATAATGCCTGCCAGATATGATTCCTGTCCTCATAGACTTTCAGCCTCAGAGAGAAGCACCTATCAATCAAATAAATAAACAAAGAATTATGGCTCCAGCAAGTAGCACAAAAGAGAAATAAGTGGTCCTAATAAAAGAGATTTGAACTAGTCAGCTAGGTCAGAAAAGGCTTTTCAGGCCTGGTGAGTAGAAGTTAACTGAGTGAAGGAAGCAGAAGTGAAAATAGACATAGGCAAGGTACTGTGATAAGAGGTAGCCTGGTGTATATGAGGGAACAGAAGAAGGACAGTGTGGCTGGTGCAGGAAATGAGGCTGGTACAGGTCGGTACAGATGGGGAAATGCAGGGTCTCACACATAGGGGGGCCACTATAGGATGTGGCATAGAACAGTAAGGAGGCTAACACGAGGAATGAGAGCAGTTTGAAGATGGAGAGAAATGGATTTGAGAGCTATTTAGAAGTCAATAATTACAAGTTTGGGTGATGGATTGGTTGTAGGGAATAAGGTTGCAGAAGATGTCAAGGATGATACAACTTTCCAACTTGCGCAATTAAATGGATATAATAGCATTTACTCAGTTATGGAACATTGGAAGGATACCAGGTTTGGGGGGAAAGCCATGAGTTCTGCATTAGACATGTTGGGTTTGAGATATCCAGAAGGAAATCCCAAGTAGGCAACTGGATATGCAGGCTTTGGTACCCAGAAGAGACATCTAAATGAAAGAGATAGCTGCCTGTAAGTGATAGTCTAAGCCCAGGGCACAGGGTAAATCCTTCAAAGACAGCACTTTAAGACTAGGAAAAAAAATAGGTGCTAAAAAGGAGAGTACTTCTTAGAGTTCACCACTAAAGAACTTCTAAAAGCTGAGGAAAGTGAATATGAATAAAAAGCAATCTGTGGTCAAGAGCCAAATCTGTTGGCTGCAGGCATGAAATTTGGGCACACTTTATGTTTCAGGAGTACCTAATATATCCCTATTTGATTTCATATAACAGAAAACCAAATTTTCGGGATTTACCCTCAGGTGAAATTGATAACTCTAGAGAAGTATTTCTCTTCTGGCTATGTACACTCCCTGATACAATCCTAAACTTTTTTGTCTAGGAGCATGGATGCCCCATTTCAAGAATCATGAAAGTATAATTCCTTTTTAGAAAGCCAGGAAATTGTAATCCCAGAAAGGATGGGAGCCTGTCAAAAGTTATGCATCAAATTAGTAGCAGAATGCTGACAGAGCCTGGATCTCATGATTCCTAACAAGTGCTCAACCCATCTACAAACATCAAATGTCAAACAAATGTAAATAGTTATTAAACACCTACTAAGATACCAGGTAGTGGTCTTTCCAGTACACCATGAGCATGTCAGACTTCACCAGAGTTTTAGGACCCGGCAATGCAGTCTAAGGCACGTGAAATACATGACTCTTGCATCATTAGATTTGATCTGTACTCCAAGACCAATCACTCATTCTTAGAAGGAAGGAGACAAAACAGATTAAAATCAAGATTAATCAGAGGCTCTGGCTTAAGGGGGTTGCAGATGTAAGTAGGAAGGAGAAGGAGAGAGTGGGATAGAGAGAGAAAGACAGAGAGAGACAGAAAAAGAAAGAAAATACAGAATGAGGAAGAGATTAAAATAATCAGGCCCCATTATCTTTTTCTTCTCTCTTCCAATCAGCTCTGATGTCTTTTCGAAAGTAGGCATATCTTTTTAAGAAGGAGCAATCTGCAAGTGAGCTTGGAGGCAGCTCTCATGTTCACCAAATGCAAACTGCATTCTGAGAATACCAAATGCAGTTCCAAAGGCGAGTTTGCTGAGACAGAATGTGACTGTGTCTTGCTGGGGGACACATAGTGCCCACGTGCCAGGGAAGCTCCTTCTTTCCATAACATATAGACATACTTTCACAGAACTTAAGGAGTAGGAGGTTTCTAAAGCCAAAATATACTTGAGAAGTTTGTTTCTCTAGTTGAACACTGCTGGATTTTTCCCTTGTTCAGTGTAGGAAATCCCACTTCAAGTTTCTGCATAAAAAGAAATGTGCTAATGGCCTGGGAAGTCACTGTAAACTCAGCAGTGTTTCAATAACAGTCATACAGAGATAGAGAAACATGCAGTCTTGCTTGGGGTTTAAAAGCCAACTCAATAGTTGACCAGATTCCTGCAATCCCTGCAGCAGACACATGAGTAAGGATTCCACTGGTCCACCTACCTCCTGACCCTTGATTGATGTAGCCCAGCCTTCTTACAGGGTCAAAATGTCACACACATTTTAAAACAATTAAAGTAGTCATATCTTAAAATAGGAGAAACAGGAGCCCAGTTGAACATTCCCCTAGCAGCCATTTCTGTCATGAGGAAGATTGCAGCTTGACCTGCTGGTGAGGAGAATGGCTGCAGTGGGGTGTTTGGATTTCCTTCTATTTCCACTATGTCCCTGATCATTAAAATGGGGGATCTCCACAGAGTTAAAGGTTATTTTACACAGGAAGCACATTCAGTATTAGTACAACAAATGTTTTCCTTTCTCCAGCTATGGAAGAACTCTACTCACAGGGAGTCGTGATAAAGCAGAGCATCAGCCCTTTCCGCTCGGATACCAATAAGTCTTGCACTTCAAAATTGCTGGCCTAAAAAGGATACTTAAGAAGGAGCAGGTCTTTTTTTTTTTTCTTTTAAAGAAAGCAACAGCAGAAGCAGCAGTCTGATTTCCTTGTACACTTAGATGCATACAAAAAAGAAAAGTGAGTCACTCTGAGCTTCTAACTTTAGTTTATAGAAACAAAGCAGTGAATCATGTTAACTTGTCAAAGAGGACCTACATATAGTCTTATCTAGATAACGTTCATATTAAAAGAATCTGAGAATCTATTTTTGTGGTAGAGTTATGGGATTGAAGCTACAACTGTCTACTCACTAACAATTTTGCAGGTCAGGATGTTGTCATAAAGAACCTTCCAATAGTGATATTGTAGGGCCATCTTATACTACAACCTACTTTCATTCAGAATCAGCCATTGTCAGGTCTAAGTTTCTTCACATCCAGTACTGAAAACAACTATGAAATTAACATTGGGAAAAGCATTGTAGACTCAGTCCTAATACTAATATTAACTCACTTATTCAGTCAACTGAAAAGTAAAAAAAAGAAGAAAAAAAAAAAAAAAACCGTGGATGAGAGGCACCTGGGTGGCTCTGTTGGTTAAGTGTCTGACTTTGGCTCAGGTCATGATCTCAAAGTCCTGGGATTGAGCCCAGAGATTCAGCTCTGCACTCAGTGGGGAGTCTGTTCTCCCTCTCCCTCTGCCCCTCCTCCTCCCCGATTGTGTACGCTCTCTCTCTCAAAGAAATAAGTAAAATCTTTTTTAAAAGATTTAAAGGTATATGTAAAATATATCAAACATATATAATCCAAACACTAGTCTTTCTGCAAATCAAAACAACTCTCTTAGATGCCTGAAATAGCAGAATTAGTCTACCCAAAATAATTAGTCCTATATCTCGAATCCTTTCTTATAAAACTAGTCCCCTATCAGTCTTTGAAACTTTTAAACTACTTTTATTATCTCTAATACATAGGAAGTACCTTTCCAGCCTTTCTAATCAGTACATAATTATAAAATGTCAATCAACAGTCACAAGCAATTATTGATAGCAGTATTATGAAATAGTTTGTAAAATAGCAGTAACAGTCAAGGATGCCTCATTTCACCACTCTGCCCTACTGCCTCCCATGAAAATAAACTAAGCAAAACAGAGCAAATTTCCTGATTCAATGCATTCCAAAGCCATGATTTGGGTTGTACCTGGCGTTTGGAATATTTGGATTACTGTTCTCCTGACCACAAAAGATTTTGTTTTTGTTTTCTGTAAGATATCCTGAAGTCGCGGTTTATCATTTATCATACACTGCAATTAAATCCAGTCCCACATGGAATTTTAAAGGATGACTAGTTGAATAAAACCCTTTAAAGCATGACTTCTGTCATGTCTCTATTTGTCAGGGTCACTCCTTGCTTTGTGATCTTCCTCCTCACAGCTTGAGCCTGGACTGTCTACAGATGAGCCTTCTGCTAGGAACTTCCATATCATTCCATGAGACTATCACAGAAAGGACCTGAGTTCAAAAGAGAGGTAGTGTTAGACTTCCCTCAACTACTGCCTCACATCTACCAGGTTTCTTGTAACTGACTTAAGGTCTTGGATATATATCCTCACTTATCATAAGAAGAGTTGTCACTTAATGCCAGGTCCTGTACTGAGCTCATTACATGTGCTCAATCCTCACAGCCTTTGAAGTTAAATACAACTACTACTTGCCATTTTGCAAATGAGCAAGTTTGGTCTCCACTGACTTGCCCAGATCCTGCAATCTGGGCAGATTCTGTAATCGGTTTGTTGAATTCTAGAGCTCAAGCTCTTAGCCATTTGGCTATGCTAACTGGGTAGGAAATTCAGCAACAATTCCATAAAAACACAGAAATCATTATCTAGCCACGTGCAAAATAATTATTTGTTAAGAGATTTCATGAAAATTAGCAAACATATTTTGAAGCTGTTTGCAGGCAACATACACAAGATAAAGAAAAAGAACCACTGTTTCTCCTTGAACAACATTTTTGCAGGATTTGATAGGGTCCCTAAAATAATTGCAGATTGCAAGAGACCAGATACTACGCCATCCAAAGGTGCTTTGGCTGGTTGCAATGATCCCATAAAGAAACGGACACCACCATTCAAACTCAGTCTTATAGACCACCACAAACTAAACTGAGAATGTATTTCCATCTTGTCTTATTCTGACATGTTAGCCAATAAGTGACTTAACTAATCACCAACTTAAAGAAATCCCAAATCTGTAGTTCCTTAGAGAAAAAAGGCTTTCCTTCTTGAAAATCCCATTTCTTCCCTTCTTTATGAAAAGTAGCACTGAAATGAGCTCAACATGAAAAGTGGATAAACTCAGAAGCACTTAGATTTGATGAGATAGCAGCCCATACAACTGGTTCCCACTCAGTGCTGCACTGATTATTTACTTCCCATACACAAATAAGGCAAGCCAAAGCTATTGTCTCTCTCTCCATAATTTTAAATATGGGAGAAATATGATTTAAGCAAACAAACTTTTAAATATGATTGAAAACATGCTCAAGAAAGCCACTGACATGGAGCACCTGGGTGACTCAGTCAGTTAGGAGTCTGCCTTGGGCTCAGGTCCTGATCCTAGGGTCCTGGAATAGAGCTCTGCATCCTCCTCCTCCCCTTCCTCCTCCTAGGAAACCTTTTCCTTCTCCCTCTGCCCTGCCCTCCTGCTTGTGCTCTCGTTTGCGCTCTCTCTCAAATAATTAAAAAAAAAAAAAGAAAGAAAGCTATTGGCTTGATTCATGTGCTGTCTTCAATCAAATCTCAGCATTGAATTCTAAACGCAAAATAAATCTTTTTGGTGTCAATAGGTAAATTATCCAGCTCTGTGAATGTGAGGGGTAGGAAGCCTTTGTCTCAGTGGGGGTAGGGCGTACAAGTTTCTCCGTAGCCACCAGAATCCCTTAAAGTGAAAGTACTTGTTATTTGTCTTTAGCAAATAAAACAAACAACAATCCTTTGATTCTTAGGAAGCTCTTTCTTGTTAAGGTAACATTCGGTCTGACTTTTATGTTTCAGCATTCATTGTATACTTAATTATTTTAAAAAGTTTTGTTTTAAATCATTACACTTTTTCATAACTTAAGATAAACATGGGCAGGCTTTGTTAAAGATTAAAAATAAATTTCACACAAACCTGCAAAATGTGACAAAGATAATACCACGTGGGGTCGGTATGTTCCAAAACACGATTCTCAGGGGGCCCCTCTAAACACAGTGCTTCATTAGAATTCTTGTTCTGAAAAGCTTCAGGAAGCCCCTGACTCCAACCCACCCTTTCCTGAAACTGGTGAAAGTATAAAAAAAAAAAAAAATTACCACTGAAGTGAAAAAAAAAAGCAGAATTTCAACACATCAGGGACACATGTTGGGTTGTTTTTTAAAAAAGATTTTATTTATTTATTTGAGAGAGAGAGCAAGAGGGAAAGCATGGGCAAGGGTAAGGGAGGAGAACAGAGGGAGAGGGAGAAGCAGACTTCCTACTGAGCAGGGAGCCAGACATGGGGCTCAATCCCAGGAGCCTAGGACTATGACCTGAGTCGAAGGCAGACACTTAACCTACTGAGACACCCAGGGGCTCCAGAGAGGCATGTTTTGTCTCTTTTTAGACTGTTAACCATGTTCAAAAATGCATTGATGCTAACTCTGTCATAGCCTTCAAACAGAGAACACACTGGTATAATTATTACAAAAAGAAATAGATTCATATTTCTCAATAGAAATGTTAGCAAATGACTGCTAGTAATTCAACTTGCAAATAGCTGTGGATCATATATTACTACATGGAAAATATCATCTCTCTTCAACCTATCGATTTTGGTTGTAATCTTGTAGAAATGAGTGTTCCGTTTTGGAAATATCGAAAGAGAGTTAGAAACAGGTTTCCTTTTGTGTCTTATTTTTCAGGCTTATTCATCAGAATCTGTGAACGTTCACTTGCTCTTCCACTTTATCCTTTCTTTCTATTGTAATACATTTCTTCTTTCTGCCATTGGGAGAGCCGTCTCCCCTCTTGAATTTGGGACTGGGATGTCTGAAGTACTGATGAAGTTCTTAGAGGGCCTCCTGGGTAGCTCAGTGGGTTGAGCACCCCACTCTTGATTTCAGCTCAGGTCATGATCTCAGGGTTGTGGGATTGAGCCCAGTGGGGAGTCTGCTTGAGATTCTCTCTCCCCCTCGCCCCTTGCTCCTCCCCCTGCTTTCTCTCTCTCTCTCTCAATAAATAAATAAATCTTAAAAAAACGAAAACAAAAAACCTAATGCAGTTCTTGGAACAGACAGTAGGTGGAGTTGAAAAGCCATGCCTCCCAGCCAGCCTTCATTTCTGGAAGTCCTAAGTCAAAGTGTGAAAAGTCTGATGCACTGGGATGAGGAGAAGAGGCTGCTCAGGAGAGAGGGGGGCACAGTCTGGAACCAGAACATATGACTGTCTCCTCCTGCCTCAGGTACCAACGTTTATGAATCGGACCCAGCTTCCTTACTCTTCAATGGAAAATGATTCTACCCCAATTTAGGAATTCTACCCCAGTTGAAGAAATTCAGTATTTTAGACTTAACTGACACTTTGCATAAGGATTTTATGTACTCCATGCCAATGATATTACAGCATCTAATGTGCCAGTGTTATTTGCTAAAAGTGAGCAAAGATGTACACATGTGAATTCAATAAAGCATTAAAAAGGGTTTTTTGTTTTGTTTTGTTTTGTTTTGTTTTTTAAGTTTACAATTATAAGTGTCCCTTTACAGATTCTATCCTAGCCTCAGGTTCCTGGAAGGAAATCTTTTCCATAGGGAATAATGAAATAGATTTTCTAGGGTTTCTCGAAGAGAACAGTTAGAAAATGGGCTGCCCAAAGATGTAAAAATGGAACTGTAACTATGGTACTTAGCTCAGAATGGAATGTGATGGGCCATCGGGAAGGAATGCTATTTGTGCTCCCTGGAATGGAGTGGGATTTATTAGTTACTTTTTCCCAGGACCAAAAATTGACAATTGGTTAGCCTAAATGAAATTGTCACTCTTTGGACAGAGTTGTGGGAACTTTTAAAAAGTAGTAGAAAAATCTTCATAAAAACTGGAATTACAGAATCTTGGGATTAGAGAGTATGTGTTCCAACCTCCTTCCAAAAGCAAAAGTCTCCAGAAGAACAGCTCTGAAAGATGACCTTCCAGACATTTTCTGGAACATTTTGAGGAAAGAACTCTAACAACTTTTCAAAATGCCCCATTCTATTGTTGAACCCCTGATTTCAGTGTTTCTTGAATGAAGGTGGGGAACCCAAAACACACAGACATACTGTTGGAGGTCTAAGAGTTGTATACAAGACCAATACATTTTGCCTTTTCATTGGGACAATGAGCTAGAAAGAACTAATACGTAAGCACGTTATGGTGACCCCCTATTTTTTATTAGACTTTTTTGTTTTTTGAGCAGTTACAGGTTTACAGAGAAACTGAGTGAAAAGAATAGAATTCCCATATACAGCTGATTACTCTGCCTCTAATTTCCCTATTATTAATGCCTTCTATTATTGTAGTGCTTTTGTTAACAATTGAGGAACCACAATCAATAAATTATTGCTACATTTTAAAAGTTTGTTTGCTTATTTATTTATGTATCTATCATCTATCTAAGTAATCTCTACATTCAGTGAGGGGCTTGAACTCACAACCCAAGATCAAGAGCTGTGGCCTCTACTGACTGAGCCAACCAGGCACCCCTCTATATATTACTATTAATTATAGTTCATACTTTCCATTAAGGTTCACTCTTTGTGTTGTACATTCTATGGGCTTTGACAAATGTAGTGAGGATTACCAGGATAGACGTCAGCACTTACCTTTGTTTATGCATTATGAGAGTAGTTCTACTTTAATTGCTTGGAATAAATAAGAACAGTATTGGACTCTATAGGCCACAAATGGTGTCAGTTTTAGTGAAAGAAAGTGACATGACAGCATGCCTCCTAAATGAAGGTTTCTCTGTGGTTCAGAAAAAGAATTATGTTAGGTTTCGGTGGTGTTTTTGTGGTGTTCTACACCTACCCAAGACAAAAGCCACTGGTACCATAGTCATGTTCTGAATGGTGATTTTGTTTCAGCAAAACAAAAAAAAAATCTGTCACGTTAAAATAAAGTTATTCAAATATTGTTGCCATTGCTTTGTTTGCGCTTAATTTATGCACTGGCAGATGTAGTTTGTAACTTGAATTTGTAAATTTGTTTAACTATAAGCATAAGGACTTTATACCTAGCTGTATGCCCATAATTAAGAAACATCACAGAATAATATTTGTAAATCTTGGGGCTTTGAAAGAGTACTTTTTCTCTATCAGAAGATAGAGAAACATGACTCAGGTTTAAGAAACCCTATTTTAAGCGTGAGTTTTTCCCTATATGGAGTGCAGAGCTGCCTCCCTGTGATCTGCACACACTTATCCTGGTTCTGCCCCCTGAAATCTAATGCTTCCTCCACACAGCCCTCTAAGTATTTAAGTGGAACAACTGCTCAGTTTGTAGCTTTCTCTTCTATAGTTTAAGGGGCTGCAACAGATTAGTATAGATTGAATATATGTAGCATTCCAGGAAGGCATGTTATTCCACTATTCCACCCCTTTCCACTGATTGTCAAACACCAGGCTATTAGAGCTGAGGCTAAGATCTGCTTCTATCATTTATCAGCTCTCTCAAAAGTGAAAACAAGCTCAGCCTGGCCTGATTTGTTCTAAATAAGTTCATATCAACTCTTGGGGCACTTCCCTTTCTGAATGCTCATGGTCATGTTCAGGATGGATTAGACTGGAGGTTTTAGTTTCTGTAATACAGCCTTCTACCATTTTTATTTCTATTTATTTATTTATTTATTTATTTATTTATTTATTTATTCATGAGACACAGAGAGAGAGAGAGAGAGAGAGAAAGAGAGAGAGAGAGGCAGAAGCAGGCTCCATGCAAGGAGCCCGACATGGGACTCGATCCGGGGTCTCCAGGATCATGCCCTGGGCTGAAGGCAGCGCTAAACTGCTGAGCCACCTGGCCTGCCCAGCCTTCTCCCATTTTTAAACTGGGACAATGTTTTCCTATAACCAGTATTCTGTAAACTCTCATCCTATATGATTTCCCAAAGAGAACTGGGAGTGGTTCTCCAAGCAAAACCTCACATTACTTTTTCCCACTTACTGCAGTTATAATTTCCTGGAACAAAGGATGAGCAGAGCTCGCTGGAAAATACTGCATCACTGACAACTAAAAGTGGTAAGAAGCTCTGCCTGGAGTCTTTGAAGATCTAGTTGAAGTTGTGACTTTGGGGTTCGGGTCAAGGGGGGCAGGACCTAAAGGTTCTGTGGAATTGGGAGAGGTGTTAGCTGGTTGCTAAAACAAAATAAGGACTCTATGACAAGAATCCATTCTTCTTCTAGCATGAGAGATGATGATGTGTTTCAGGCCAAAAAAGAGAGTCAACAGAGAAAAACAAAAAATAGTAGTCAGTGACCTCAAGAGTTGAGAGCAGGTTGGCGTGAGGTGTGAGGAAAGTTTTCCTCAAATGGGAAGTTAAAGAATGAACACATAGGAGAGCCTATCCTAAAGTACCGTATATATGGATGCCCATAGGAAGAAGGGTATGTGTGTGTTTGCACATGTGTGTGACACACACCAGAGCTGGAGGGAAGGCGATTTTGCAAGCAGTCTAACCTATATAAACTAACCTTAATAGGAGAAAGAAAGAGCATTCTTACCTGCTACCTCTCAGTAATGTGATTTTGATTAATGTTTGTACTTAATTATGGGATCTTTGGGAGGAAACTACAAATTTTGATCATTCAAAGACAGGAGATAACTCCTATTGGAATCAGTGATGATGAGAAAGGCTGTATAGAAAGCCAATGTGTCCCAAGTCCAATCTTTGTTAATTTAGGTATTATGCTTGGACATTACTCCTGGTTCCATAAAGACAAGCCTGGGTATTCTGCATGTAACAGAAGAGTGTAGATCGTGAAGATGGACAAGGCTGCATAAGAGTCCTTGCTCCAGGGATCCCTGGGTGGCACAGCGGTTTAGCGCCTGCCTTTGGCCCAGGGCGCGATCCTGGAGACCCGGGATCGAATCCCACGTCAAGCTCCCTATATGGAGCCTGCTTCTCCCTCTGCCTATGTCTCTGCCTCTCTCTCTCTCTCTGTGTGACTATCATGAATAAATAAATAAAATCTTTAAAAAAAAAAAAAAAAAAAAAAGAGTCCTTGCTCCACCAATTACTAGCCTTGTGACCTTAGCAAATTAACTCAACTTCTCTGTTGCACATTTGATCCTTGGTAAAATAGGATGATAATAATATACTTAGCTTACAGGGTTGTTGAGACAATGAAATGAGTTAATGTATATGTGAAGTACTTAAAGAGTAGCCCATGGAAACTGTTAAAATGTGTAAGAATTATTATTTTACCTTGGCCTTCCCTGTAAAGGAAGCTGGGAAAGTGGATATGTGGCTAAGGAAAAAGGAATTACTGCAGGTGATGTATACCAAATCATGACTCTTCCTGGGTGTTGTCACAGGAGTGATTTCTCTGAGAACAGGGATTCCCCCCCCCCCCCGGCAGCTATATAAAATCTGAGTTGTGTCAGCAAAGAAAAAGAAAGAAGGTGGTAATGGTAGTTGGAGGAGCTGCAGACTGTGTTTGCTACACACTTCGATTTACAGGTAAAGCATGGAGAAGCATGAAGCCTCCCCAAGATGGCACAGCTACTTGGAAGTTAACCATTGCAAAATCCCCATCTCTTGTTTCACTATTACCTTTTGGTACAAAATTATTTGATACCTACATGCTTCCTAACTATCATGGCCCTAGTATGGAGTTTTGAGATACACATGTATAGATCTCAGAAATTCTGAAGAACAAAGTATAGCTATCACATGAACATACACCAGCGACTTAAGTGTTATTCAAAATAATAGTGTATCCAATTTGGAGCATATCCTGCAGAGGCTACTTAGTCATGATTCTCAGGGCATCTTCATCTGAGATGTTCTGCTTGCCTCATTTGCCGAGAGATCTTCCAATATCTTTAAGAACATATGACACTTGCATTCCTGGTCATATACCCCCTGCTTTTAGAGGTTAAACAGAAATGAGTTTGTTATTTTTTGCCAACCCATTCATTCCATTTTGAAGCAATTTAAATATCCAATATTAGGGGGATAGTTAAAATTCTGATTCCATTATGAAATATTATGCGGAAATTCATCTCATCAATATAAAGACTGTAGTAACAAGGAAGTATTGGTGTTGTAATTAATGTTAAGTAAACAAGGCAGTATAGCAAACACTTTGGGTCCACCCATGTTACTTAGAGCTCTCGGTTGTTCCAGCCAAGTTCCAACTGCAGACTGAGCATCTTTGAAAACTGCGGGCTCTTTCCTGACTTCCTGATTACCCCACCTGGGGACACGCACACACACCTGAGGAATTAGCTCTCCTTCTCCACCCTCCACCCCAGCAGTCCTCAAATAATGCCTGTGAGGAGTTGATGTACAAAGGGGCCAACTCCCTCACTCTAGAGTAGAATTATTTGGAGGTATATGTTTTGCATCATGTCCCCAGATTTTCTTGGGGAATAAGCTTCTATCACTTCACAAGTACACTTTTCATTGGTGTTTCCTTTCCCTGCATCACTTCCCCACTACCCTATCAGCATTGCCTATACTTCCCACAGAAATTACTGTTTCTCAGGGTCTGCTGCTGAGAAAATCCAAACCAAGAGAAGTGAAGTTTAACCCTCTCTGCCACTATAGTCGATGTGTGGCAGGCCAGGGTGAAAAGGAAATATATCATGGTGGACATCGAATGGGGATGATCAGAGCACATTAGATTTATCCCCCTCTACTTTCTAAACTTTCAGTGAAGTTGTTGTTTGAGTTTTAAAATGTTTTTTTGCTTTCTGTTTTTAGGCAGCAATGAAAACATCTGTATGCTCCAAATCAGCTTGGCCAGAAGGCTGGAAACAGACGTGAGATATAGCTATGGAAGAGGTGGGCTGCCCCAGAATGGTCTGCTTGTAAGGAGAACAGGTGAGAGCACAGGAGGCACTGGAGTTTTGAGAGAAGGTCGAGGGTGGAAGGACATAACCTTAGAGAAACCAGACCTCAATCTGGTCCACATTTAACATCTACATAAACTCAGAGTTTACATTGTTTAGCACTCAAAGTACAGAAATGTCTCTTTTTTTCCAAAGAATAAACTATAAATACAAACATGTATTGCATTCATTCCTATTTTTTTCTAAATTCTAAATAACTAAGCTTTTTTTTGGGGGGGGGGGGAAATCATTCATAGATAAGTGAAATCATTTGTTTTAAAATTGCAATCTAAAAAAAAAAATGCGGGGATCCCTGGGTGGCCCAGCAGTTTAGCGCCTGCCTGTGGCCCAGGGCGTGATCCTGGAGTCAGGGGATCGAGTCCCACATCAGGCTCCCTGCATGGGACCTGCTTCTCCCTCTGCCTGTGTCTCTGCCTCTCTCTCTCTCTCTCTGTGTGTTTGTGTGTGTGTGTGTGTGTCATGAATAGATAAATAAAATCTTTAAAAAAAAAGATTTAAAAAATAATAAAAATAAAAAAATAATAAAAAATTGCAATCTACAGTTTATATGATCAGAGCTTCTTTCATTTTACTGAGCTATTTTCCATGCAAAACCTATTTTTAATCTGAACAGGTAAATTTAGTTATCTTACTTCTACAAGGATTAAAACAGACTGTAGAAACTAACATATTGCTTAACTTTTTTCATCATTTTCTTCTTTAGAACATTTGATTTAAAAATACACACACACACACACACACACACACACACACACACACAATTGATTCTATTGCAAGGGGAATTTAGGTCCCAAACCAAGAGCTAAACAGATTACAGGTGCAAAGCCAAAGATTTGGACGTATGGTCTCTGAGAAAATATTGTACCCAACAGTATCACTTTGAAATGGAAAGGAGTGGATAGCTACTGCAACCAAGAGGGTAAGTGATTTTATTTGAATGGCTAATTAACCCAACTTACAAGTTTTTCTTCTACAGACAAAGAGAGGGTGAGGTAACCTACTACCAGTAAAATAAGGAAGGAAAATGTGCTCTTTACCTCTTATTATCTTTATCTCATGGGGAGACCAATAAAGGCTGTGTAAGGTAGTGATGAAAGACCACATGTTTTAGAGCTGGGGAGATAAAGGTTCAAATCCTGATTCAGCCACTTATTGACTGGGAGACCTTGGGCAAGTTTCTTAACTTCTCAGTGCCTCGGTCTTTTCCTCTTTAAAAACTACATTACACCCAACAGAGACAGCCTTTCATTATAACAAAACCAGAAAGTAATTGCAATGCCCATCAATAGAAGAATGTACGGAAAAATGACACAGCAGAGAAAACAAAAGAATGGTTGCGCCTCATGAAAACATCAATGAATGTAAGGAATTCAATGCTGAGTGAACAAAAGTGTGCCACTCTTTTGATAAAGTCCAAAAATAATGAAAACTCAGCAGTAAAGTATTAAGCAAACAATAGAAGAAGAAATACAGAATTCTGGATCATGGCTATGTGTGGAGAGAGCAAGAGAATGGGATGGGAAGAGCACAGAGATGGATGTAGGTTACTGTTAATGTTCTCATTCTTGGGCTAGCTGGGAAGTTCATTAGCAAATTCATTTTATTACCTAAAATCTCTTGAGAGAACATGGAAGTTCTTTGAGGGTATTATGCTAAATAAAATAAGTCAGACTGAGAAAGACAAATACCATCTGAGTTCACTCATAAATGGAATCTAAAACACATGCACGCACAGCAGAATCAGATCCAAAAATACAGAGAACAAACTGATGGTTGCCAGAGGGGAAGGGCATGGGGAGCTGGTCAAAATGGGCAAAGGGGAGCAGGAGCTTCCAGTTACAGAAGGAAGGAAGTCACGAGGATGAAAGGCACAGCACAGGGAATAGAGTCAATGATTCCATAAGTATGTTGTTTGGTGACACACGGGAGCTCCACTTGCAGTGGACACAGCATAATGTTCAAACTTATTGAATCACCATGTTGTACGCCTGAAAGTAATGTATGTGTGTCAACTTATTCAAAAAATACACGAATAAATGAAGAAAAGATGAATGAAAAGAGGGCATACCTGGGGCAATGACAGTGTGTTCTGAACTAAGGATTACATACGATTAACCCTTAACCCCATGTTATGCCAGTGCATCTGAAATTGAAAAAAGCAAAATTGACAAAATAGTACCTACTTCATAGGGTTATTATGATAGGCAAATGAGAAAATGCATGTCAAATGCTTAATGGATTGCCCAGAAACTAGCGCATCTTTAGTAGAAGATGTCTCAAGTTGCTCTTTTGCAAAACCATAGTTTTTAGATTCTTTCAGACTTTAGAAATGTCTCATGTATTTAGCATAAATCAATGTCAAACAAACAAGATTAACTATAACACCGTGTTGTCAGCTCAGTTCTACATGACTAACACAGAGGAATAGAACAGATGCTGGCATTCAGCCATTCTCTTTGCAGGGCTTACAATGTGCTAGGTATTGTTTCAGGTCCTAAAGACTGGTGAGCATAGAAGACCTAGTCTTCGCCATTGTGAGTGCACAGAGTGGTGAAGGAGAAAACATATAATCACATGGTTGTCAGGGCACCTGGGTGACTTAGTCAAATAAGCATCTGCCTTTGGCTCAGGTCATGATCCAGGGTCCTGGGATCAAACCCCACCCCCCCACCTCACCTCCCCCTACCCCCCCATTGGGGGCTCAGCAGGGAACCTGCTCCTCCCTCTCCCTCTTCCTGCTGCTCCCCTTCCTTGTGCTCTCTCTCTGTCAAATAAATAAATAAAATCTTTAAAAATGAATCACATGGTTGTCAAGGTGATCGGGGCTAGGAAGGGGAGGAAGCACAGCGTCAGATATGACCTCAAACTGCTGATCCTTGGAGAAGCAGCATGGCCCAGAGCACGGAGCACAGACTGGCACCAACCACCAAGGGTCTATGATCCCAGCTCCACCTCCCTGGGCAAGTGACCAGCCTCAGGATTGTCATGAGGGGCAAACAAGTTAGCCTGAGTCAAGCATTTAGAAAAGTGCCTGGTACATAGTAAGTATTGTGTTGGTATTATAAATAAAACAAAGCAAGTATATATCCTTAATAGTTCAGCTCCCCATTTCCATTTTTGTACAACACACGCAAAGGCCTCTCATCTGTGAAAAGGGGTTGTCTTATCCATTCAGGCTGCTAGAGTAGCAAATTGCCACAGGACTGGTGGCTTAAGCAGTAAAAACTTATTTCTCACAGTTCTAGGGGCTAGGAGTCCAAGGCACCAACAGATTCAGCGTGTGGTGGGAGCCTGTCTCCTAGTTTATAGACAGTACCTTCTTACTGTGTCCTCACATGATGGAAGAAGGGAAGGAGCTCTCTGGGGTTTTTTTTTATCAGGGCAACAATCTCATTTATGGGGGCTCTATCCCAATGACTTAATTACCCTCCCAAAGGCCCCACCTTCAACTCAATCATCCTGGGGATTGGGTTTCAATATTTGAATTTGGGAGGGATACCAACATTCAGTCTGCAGCAGTGGTCCATCATACCTCCTTCCTATGGTATTTAGAAGCATTGAATTAGTGTGTGTGAAGGGCTAAGCACAGCTGTGACATTCACAAGGTCATTACATTACTGTTACCGTTGACTCATGCACAGAAAAATCTTGGAGAATGATCAGCTATTCTTTAACATGCAATGCAAGGATATGATTCTGGGTACCCTCATTTTCTTAAATGTCACATCACCTGGTGCGGGGAAGGGGGTGATGGTTGAAAGCATAAAGGACAGCTAACTTCCGCCTTGGCTCTTTTGTCCTCAGCCTCATGCATGAGGCTATAGTACCACTGAGTGGTGTGCCCCTTCCATGCTCCCAGGGCCTCACTGTTCAAGTTTCATTTTTAATTGTTTATTGCAGATGAACATAAGCATAGGCTAATAGTCACCCCACAGCCAAAAGCCTCCATCTCCTTCCTTCTTTTCTCCCCACCCCCACCATTACCCCTAAAAGGTCAGCAAGAAACAGTTTGACTGGGTGAATGAGATTCACAAACTTGAAAAATTGCCTTATAATGTAAGAACAGTAATACACTGGATAGAAATGTCAGATGTGATTAACATAATAAGCCGTGACTTATTCTATCCAATGAAATTGATAATGACATTTATCTGTAATCACTGAGACACTTTTCATTCAACCAGTGTTTCTTAAAACATCATCGTGCCTATCTAGACACCATATAAAGATGTATTTGCTTTCACTAACTTGGAATAAGTGTACTCATAATAAGCTTATGAGATTACTCATAATAAGCTTTTAAATACATTTCTCTGCCTCTGTGCTACACATAGCTGATTCCATGGGGGAAATGAAGCATTAGCACATGGAAGATGAATTCTTAATCATCAGAAAATGATGATCCGTGACTCCTTAATTTCAACACTAACCACATATTCTATTCTTGGCTTAGAAGCTGAGAGGGAGTTGGGATGGATCTGTGCTCTCACATAAGTTAAGAACAAGTTGGGTTCGCATCTTCTCTAACTATGAAAAAGTACCAGATAATTGTGAAAGTGGGGATACATTTTTGGAAAGCACCCTCCCTACAAAAGCTAAGACAAATTGTGTTGAGTGAGGAATGATGGGAAGTTAACTCCCAAGCTGCAGGTATGCCCAGCAAGCCAACCTGCCACCGGGAGCCTCTCAGGATGGTGGCTCTACATACCTCACCTCCAACCCCAAATCACTGGGGCCCAGGGCCTGGCAAGGACAGAAAGCTGCCTTAGCTGTCCCACCCCTAAAGCCCCACTCTGCACCGCCTTGATTCTGGTCTAAAAAAAGAAAAGAGAAAAACAGGATCTCTTCACTCTCAAATTCCACATGCCTAGTATATACACGGACAATATGATATTTGAGATTGTTGAATCCTTTCATTTAAATCTATACTGTCCCAGGGAAGCCTGGATGGCTCAGTGGTTGAGTATCTGCCTTCAGCTCAGTCCTGGGATCAAGTCCCATATCAGGCTTCCCGCAGGGAACCTGCTCCTCCCTCTGCCTGTGTCTCTGTCTCTCTATCTGTGTCTCTCATGTATAAATAAATTAAAAATCTTTAAAAGAATAAAAAATGTAGACCCTTTCTTAGGAGCTTATCCACTGCTGGGCCCAAGCCCCATTTCCTCCACTTCTCCATCACTGACCCCATTAAACTCATCTCGGCTGGAAAAACAGCTTTTGTGTGATCTTGAATCACCCTCCTGATGTTTATGGCATAGTTTATTTATGGTATAATATATGTTGTGAGAGTGAGGAAACCGATTTGAGTCTATGAAGGGCAGGCCTGGCTAATTCTCAAAGGAACTTCTGTGAAAAGATATAGATCCCTATATAGTTTTAGATATATATATATCCACTTAGGGTTTTTAAGATTTTTACGAAGAAACATTAAATAGATTGAAGTGTAAGAAAGGTCAGAAATGACAAATGACACAATGGGGTGGAATTCATCTGAATTGCAAATGGCAATCCAAAGAGAAGGAGAGAGAAGAGAGGAGGAGTTCACTTCAGCAATGGAAGAGAAAGGAGGGGCACCTGGGTGGCTCTGGTTGAGCATCTACCTTTGGCTCAGGGTGTGATCCCAGGGTCCTGGAATCAAGTCCCACACCGGGCTCCCTGTATGGAGCCTGCTTCTCCTTCTGCCTGTGTCTCTGTCTCTCTCTGTGTCTCTCATTAATAAATAAATAAACTCTTTAAAAAAAAAAAAAAAAAGAAGAAGAAGCCCTACATCTGGAGATGGTTCCAGTGAGTATCCATAGGTTGGAGGCAAATGTGAAGTACCCCAGATTGGGGTGGAGATGGGGGCAAAAAATACTCTTGATCCAAACAAAGCCAACAAGGAGATCCTCGGTGGAGATGGAGGAAGTGGGCAAGCAGTGGGGGAAATGTTTGAGCAGGACAGGATGGTGTTGAGTCTGATTTGGCTAGAATCTATGGAGGAGGCCAGTGCGGTCTATCAACATGGCCAAGCAGGGGGAGGGGGGAATGACTGGAGGTAGTTCCAGATCGATAGGTGAGGGTGGGAAGTGGAGGGGGGAGGAACCAAGGGGTGGGTTGAGGGGGGTGGACTGTGCTGGGAGTAGATACAAAGAGCGATGTTGGCAACTGCAGAGCTAGCAGGGCCCCGTCCAGGGATTCGGATGGGATGGTGGAGAAGGCAAAGATCCGAGGGGACATGAGGTGGGCTGCGGACAAGGAAGCTGCTATCCTTGGCAGCTGCAGTGAGTGTGGAGACTGCAGAGGTGGCCAAGACCAAGATGACTAAAGTGCTCGGCTTGCAGGAGCAGCCAGGGACACTGACACAGCCCATGGGACACATTGGGCAACAGGGAAGGCGGGCAGGGGAAGGGCGGGGAGTTTGAGGTCTCAGAGTTGTTTACATTCAGCTGGAGATGTCCTGGAGCCCTGGGTACGTGACTTAGAGAGGAGGAAAGGCCAGGGTGTGTGGTGGGTAGGAGGGTGGTGGGAGTAATGCATGGTGCGAGGTGGGCAGAGGAGTGGAGACCTGGGGCTCTCTCTGGTGAGAAAGATGAGGTTCCACTTGGAAAGGAGTGTGTCAGCCAAGGGCCTGTGAGCCGTCTGTCCCTCCATCTCTGAGCTTGGAAAGCTAAGAACAATAGCTAGGTAGTCATTACCTCATTTCACTTTCATTTTATGTATAAGGTGAGGTTTGCAATTCTCTTTAACTTTTGGTGCTGACAAGGTAACATGGTTTCCTCATGAGAAAAGAGAGTGGGACTTGCAGCTTCATAAGACGTGGATTAAAATCCTAGATCTGGGGATGCCGGGTGGCTCAGTGGTTGAGCGTGTGCCTTTGGCTCAGGTCGTGACCCAGGGTCCGGGGATCAAGTCCTGTGTTGGGCTTCCTACAGAGAGCCTGCTTCTCTCCCTCTGCCTGTGTCTCTGCCTCTCTCTGTGTCTCTCATGAATAAATAAATAAATATATTTTTAAAAATCCTAGATGAGAAAGACAATGTAGTATACACCAATGGTGGAATATCATTGAACCTTAAAAACGAAAGGAATCCTGACTTGTGTTACAGCTTGGAAGAACCTTGAAAACATCATGTTCAGTGAAATAAAAAGAAGATAAACACTGTATGATTTCACATATATAATATACTTAGGGTAGTCAACCCATAAAAACAGAAAGAATGGTGGTTGCCAGGGGCTGGAGGGAGACTGGATGGGATGTTCTTGATTAATGAGTTATGGTTACAGTTTTGCAAGATGAAAAACTTCTACAGATCTGTTGCACAATGTGCTATATATAGTTTAAGTACAGTTAACACTACTATACTATAATCTTAAAAATGGTTGAGTTGGTAAATGTTATGAGCTTTTTACCACCATCACCACCTCATAGAGCTAGTCTAAGGATTAAATGAAAGTAAGTATGTGAAGCTCCTGATGTACCAGGCCCATAAAAGATATTCACATTTTAATTAAATGAAATACACTAAATTTAGTTCCCTATTTTTAATAGCAGAATGGTTTTCTCTTAAGGACCTAGACCTACTTCTGCCTTTAGCTGCCTATCATAGTGCAGCCTGCAAAATACTGAGGATGAAATAGTTAATAGTGACACCTCCCTGAGCGGCCATACCCAAAGGACTTATAATTGAATTAAACAAGATGATCGCAGAATCCCTGTTTTTGATCAGAGGAGGGTCCCAAATAAAGACACCACTATTACCAGCCAAGGAAACTGAATGTAATCACTTCTGACCACACGGATGGCAGAGCTCAGATGCAATTGGCCTGAACACTGCGTTTGCAGACTTGCAGGGCCTCGAAAAGATAGAGAAGCCCTTTGCAAAGCAGAAATGATGAGCAACAGGCATTCAGGTGAGCCTAGGGGAGAAAACAAACCTCCTTAGGAATATTATTACTACATATTTAAGGCATAAAGTGTAATCTGAACAAGTCCCAATGTGGAGACATAGACTTTACCAGAGGTATATGACAAGATCAACGTGGAATATGCTTAGGAGAATCACCAGAACTTGGAAACCTAAGACCTAGAGGAATTCAGACCAGACCAGAACATTCTCTTAGCCACCCTTGGCTAAGATTTTTTTTCTTTTCTTACTCCTTAGAAGAATTTGGAAATTTATGCCAAAGTTCCTTTCTATATCACCTACGATTTGCTGCACAAAATTATGAGTTAACCAGAAGTAACTGGATTGGTCTGATTTCGTAGCATAGGTTCAAGCTTTCTCGATACTTCCTTTTTGTCATCTTCATTAAGTCCTGGGTTACAGCCAGCCACCAGCTATTATTATAGTAAGATACCTGCACAGGGTGGACCCCTTCTGACTCTTGCAGTTAAAATCCCGGTGCCCGGAGTTTCCAGGTAAGCAGCAACCCTCACACAATGTTGTCTGGGTGTGTGGCCTGTAACAATAGTGTACCACACCCAGAAAGACAATATGCCAAAATATTAAAATATCCTATTCAGGCACTATGTCACGTAGAACACGCGTGGCCTGGCACAAGCCAGTCCCTCTTAAGATGTCAGGGCCCTCGAGAAGGTCAGTCAGACTAGATTTGATATTTTCTTACGGCTCTCACCTTTCTTAGGTTGACTGGGTATTTTTACTGAAGGTGTTCTGTGGTCTGTCCCACCTTGAATGACAACATGGTGGAGGGAATTTCTGCCCCTTGGTATCAGGCAGAAATGAGCTGAAATCTCATCCCTACTCCTTTCATGGCAGTGGAAGCTGAGCATGTTACTTAATCATTCTGAGCCTCAGGATTCCTGTCCATGGAGGAGAGTTCTAGAAGCCCCTGAAGTTCACTGAAAGAAGAGAGATGACACAGCTGAAGAGTCTGGTACACGGGCTGAGCCACAGAAGCTGCTCCCTGTCACTTGCTGCTCCAACCCCTCCCTGTGTCACCTTCTCATTTCCCCCGATTCTGAGTCTTGCTTCATTCTTTCTAATCCCAAGAACCTGCTCTTAGGCCTTGACCTCTTTCTCTGATGAATACTTTTGTTCATGGGCACTCCCGTTCTCAGGGAGTCTGATAAACAGCCTCCTATGTTCATGCAAACGTCACCTTCCTTGCTGTACACACACTCCCCCTTAACCAATTCTTCTCCCTCTGTTTCAGAGAAGACCCGCTGGCCCCTTCATTTCACAGCTGTCCCAAATGCCTTACACGCGCGTGACCGGATTGCTAACACCACCGCATTTTCTGATCTTGCTCCTGTTGGGACATAGATCTTTTCCCCTTATGCTTCCTACCATTAACGCATCTGGGCCATACGACGGATCCTGTGTTTTGTGTCCCCATCCTCTGTGTGTGTGAGAGGGAAAGCACGTGCGCCTTCTCAAACGTGTCTGTTTTTCTCTCTTCGATGCCAGAACCACTTTTTAATCTCAAGCCCTGCATCCCATTCGTCATCAGTGACCCAGCAGGACAGTTCAGCACTAGGCCTCTGGTGGGCCCCTCCTTCCACCTCCGCATCCTGCTCAGGAACTTTCTCCTGGTCGGGCACTGCTCATTAACTCAGGACTGAAGCCCCGTCTGCACAGCTTCGTGTTCAAATGGAAGGGCAGTTGAGATGCGGAGAAACCCCGGCTTCCTGCAGAGACAAGGTCGGCCTCTCCTTCCCCTTCCTTTACGGCCCGCTTCCTCCAGGAAGCCAGACATACAGTTAAATGTTGGGTGTGTAATTTGAGAAGCTGAAGGGTTCATTTTGGCAAGTCTTCAAAAGCAGGTACTCTCCCCTCAGTCCTGCCCGTGTCATTAATTATGTCTGGCTCCTGTAGGTCCTGTTAATTTCAAAGGTGCCTGTGTTCCAGAAACGAATATTGCACTGTATGTTAACTACCGAAAATTCTAGATAATAAATAAACAAATAAATCTGTGTGCTTTGCAGTGTACCCCTCATCAGCTCCACCCTGGACAAAGCAGCCTGCAGAGCTTAACTTGCTCTCTCTCTCATAACTAAAGGCAAAAAAACATGCTTGGGCTTAAGGCCTGCCCTGACATTCAGAGACCACAAGATGGGCTACTGGTCACCTTGGTCACCTGCAGTGAGAAGGGGGGGCGGGGTGTGTGAGGAGGGTTAGGAAGGAGACTTGATGAAACCTGGAGCTTGGCCACCTGCAGCTTTTAAAGTATGCGTTGAGGCAAACCACCGTTGGGATGTCCAGGATGGCGCTCTTGTATCTTTAGTTGCTCCATAAACATCTCTGGACACATACGGTTGCTGTTTTTGTTTTGACTAATTTCGATTTTTTTTTTAATGCCCTCACAGTTAAAAGGAAAAACAAATCTTTAAAATGACCTCATCTTTGTCCAATGTTACTTTATGGGAAATCATCCACCTCAACAGAGCGAGGAGTCAAAGCAGGCCTGGCACCAAGGAAGGGGTTTGGAATTAGGGACCTTTGGAGGGGGAAAAACTGCTATCAAAACTACTTTTGAATAGCAGTTAAAGTATTGTGTGATTTGGGACTTTGGTTCCCCATCTGCAAAAACGATAATTAGCATATGTTGGCTGCCAGGCTTAACTAAAGGAGAAATTTGGGGCACCTGGGTGTCTCAGTGGTTCAGCGTCTGCCTTTGGCCCAGGGCGTGATCCTGGGGTCCCAGGATTGAGTCTCACATCGGGCTCCCCAAGGGAGCCTGCTTCTCCCTCTGCCTCGGCCTCTCTCTTTGAGTCTCTCATGAATAAATAAATAAGTAATCTTTAATAAATAAATAAATAATAAATAAGGAAGAAATAACATTTGTGTAGAGAGTATAAAGAATGATTGAGGTAATGATTATTATATTGATTATAGGTAATATAAGTACATTGGACACGATATTCCTTTTGTGAGAGTCCTCAACCCCCCACCACCCCAAACGTAAGTATTATTATTACTCCCACTTGACAGAGGAGGGGACAGAGGTTTAGGGAGATCAAATAAGGGGGGAAAGGGAATGCCGCCCCCTGGGTCAGGCACTAGAGGTTTTGCCCTTAGTCATAACACTACTGTGATGGTTACCTCGCCATTGGTTTTATAAATTATAAATTACAAATGTAATTCATGTTCATTGTGAAAAAAATCCAGATAACAGAAACACGGAAAGTAGTTAAGGCAAAGAGCGATAGGACCACCTCCTCAGAAGGGGTTTAGCAGTTTGATGGACATCTGGTCAGGCCTTTTCCCAGAATGCATGCTGAGGGCTGTGTGTTGGGTCAACAAAAGTTAGATCACACTCCGTGTGTTGTTCTGCATGACATTACATCTTTATTTGTGAATGGAAGCAATGTGGGTTAGTAGGTAAGTACAAGGCATCAGAACAGTGGTTAAGCCCCCAGTCCCTCCTATCACTGGCTGTGTTTTTTGAAGCAAATTACATAACTTCTTTGAGCCTCACCTTAAAATGGGTATCATGCTACTTCTCTTTCAGAGCTTTTATGAAGAGTAGAGATATGTATAAAATGCCAGGCATATGATCAATAGTGGGGATTATTATTATTTCTAATAAATTATTGAAATTCTAGAATATTTCTCATTCTTGAACTATAAAAATATTGCATTTGGGATCCCTGGGTGGCGCAGTGGTTTAGCGCCTGCCTTTGGCCCAGGGCGCGATCCTGGAGACCCAGGATTGAATCCCACGTCGGGCTCCCGGTGCATGGAGCCTGCCTGTGTCTCTGCCTCTCTCTCTCACTGTCTGCCTATCATAAATAAATAATAATAAAAAAAAATTTAAAAAAAATATTGCATTTTTCTCTTGATTTGAACAAGATTGGTTGTAATCTATAGTCTTCAATGCTTTATTTTAATAAATTCTCAATGGGATTTATTCCTGTTTTCTTTTTAAAAATCGGACTTTTTAACATTTGATGCATATTGGAATTACTTTGGAAGCTTGTAAAAATTCCAAAGCAGGCCCCACCATGGCCCAACTCCATTACAGTCTCTGCAGTTGGGAACTAAGCTCTAGTTTGCTTCAAAAGATCTGCAGGTGATCTCAATATTCGGGCAAAGCAGAGAATCATCGCTTCATAGGATGCTGTGTCTTCTCAAGAAATAAGCATATAGACAAGAATGGAATTGAATTTCATTTGCTCAGTGTATTTGTATTAATGGAAGTGCTTACTACCTTTCCCCTTTTAATGCTATTAATGTATTTAATGTTATTAATTAATTAATATTTAAATACACATGGGCATTGAATGCCAGAAAAACACAATGAGATCAAATAGTGTATTGTAAATTGTAAAGTACATATATTTTTATTATAAAAGCACATCAGAGGGTATTTAGAATAATAGAAAAAAAAGAAAACTATTCACTAATAGTCCCCCCACATTCCTATCTATAAATTTCTGCTGATATGCTAGCATTAGTATATTTATTGTTTCTATCAATAGACTTTAGAGTACATAACTATCCTATAACATGTTATAATTCTGAACATCTTGTCATTAGTAAACAATTAGAATGAACAATTGTACCATAGGACAAGTGCCTTCAGGCTGAAAGCTGGGCAATGGGGAGAGCCCTGCCCATTAGGCTAAACACAACTCCTCCATACCATTGTCCACAGTAGCCAGTCTACCTTCATTCAAACCCTCTTTGGTTACTTTGATTCCTTTTCTATTTCGAGGTGGAATCGCTCAATGAGAATGTCAGGGCAACACCAGGGATTGGCTGGAAGCAGGCAGGAAGGACAGACTGTCATTTCCAATGTAACTAAAGCTGGATTCTAGTAATTAGTGCCCCAGAGAGAAGCCTTACTTATTGAGAGACTGTTTGCAAAAACTATGGCAGCTGCCTACAGAGGGGAAATGTGTGGCTGGGGAGAATTCTCCTTATGCCCTTTCATATCATATTCATATATTCCGTCTCCAAAAAACTAAATGGAGTTTTAAACTATTCTTCAGGACTGATGAATACTTTCTATTGTCTCTTCTCTGGGACAGGTGCTATGTTGGGTGTGTTGATATCTTTTCCAATTTGCTTTATTCATTTATTTACCTCGTCATAATAATTGTGCAAATAAACAGATAGTTCTTGACCCCTGGAATTACTGATAAACCCACCCACAGGTATTCAGAGGAACCCAAGGACAAACAGCAGACAATTCACTCGATGTCAGCCATAAGGCAGGTGTATTTAAGGGAACGGGTCGTGGGAGGAACATACTTGGACAGGGTGGAGTGAAAGGGAAAGAACCTTTCTTACGGAAGAGAATCCGAGGAAGGAAGGAAAATTTCAGAAGTGATTTCAGTGGCAGAAGAGACATTTGTGCAGTGTGGGGGAGGAAGTACGTTCCAGACAGAGGTGCAGCCCAAGAAGGAACCTAACAAGAACAATACTACAACTCATGAAGGGAGCCATTTATCTTGGGGTCCCATGACTGACAACTTCTTCATTATAAAGTGACCCGTGGGAATTTTAGGAAGAGCTTGGGACAGTGTCAGAGATGATAGGCCCTCAATAGATGGATGTTGGCTGACCATATTTACCTAACTCTGGGAGAGGGGAGCCCCCTTATTTTGGAGGGCCCTCTACCCTGCATTGCATAATCCATGAAGATAGTACATTTATACCTACTGTTCTAAGTGAACTGAAGGTAAAAGGAACAGAAAGGTGACATTGAAAAGTAGCCTGGGACAGTTTCGGCAGCCCAGAGCTGCCCATCGAAAGTCTTGGAGACAGGAGAGTCTCTCAGCACCTCTCAGAAGGAGAATGGTCAGTGATTAGATGGAAGGGAGGAGATATTTTAGAGTAAAATGGATGTCCCCCAAATAACCCATCAGTGATGATTCTCTGGTCAAGTCCTCACTGAAGCATTTTTAGGTAATTGTCATCAGTTCTGGGGATGAAGATAAGAGGCACAACCTCGACCATTTTCATGACCCTCTCAGCCACCCTATCTTCTTTAATTAAGTGTACTTTTCATATCATTTTGGATTCATATCATTTTGCTGCAGCTAGGTGACCTCAGTCTTCAGATTTTATTACAACTTGCAGTGATTTTATCTCTGTTTTCTTTTTCTTTTTTTTCTTTCTCCTTTTACCCCCTGGATAGTGTGCTCCATGAGGTTGTGAAGTAGGTCTTGTGTCCAGGTTAATCACCCCTGTGACTGCACAGTGGCTGGCACACAGTAGGCCTTTAATGAATATTTGATTAATTAAAAGAAATTAATATTAAAGAAGGAATGAACAAATGGAATTTATTAACTTAGTCAAGCACAAGATTAAACTACTAATCATTCCCCTGCTTTTTTGTCCTGTTTCATTCCATTCTAGCTTAGACCCATGGTTTCTCTGCTAATCCCAGCACCTTGGGTCACTACTCAATTTCTTTTTATCTGCTTCAACTGTCAAGTAGTAGGTAAAGGTCCAGGACTAGAAAGTTGAGCCCTTCAGCCCTGCATGATCTGGTCCCTCCATTTTCATTTCTCAACCCTTAGTGACATGTTCCAACAGACCTGAAGACCTTTCAGGCTCTTGAGTGCACTGTGTTCCCTCTCTTTTGCCTCTAGGTCTTTGCACATCTGTTTCTCTGTCTTCCTGCCCCTGCCTTTGACCCCCACATCTGAGTTAAGCACCCTTCACCTGAGCTCCTATAATATCCAGGATATCTCTGATTTCATGCTTAGCTCATTAACCTGTAATTGCATTTTTTAAGTATTTGTCTTAATTTATTCATTCATCAATAAATATTTATTGTGTACCCAAGATATCTCAGGCACCGAGGGACCTAGGGACCCAGGTATGAACAAAATAGGCAAAATCCTTGTCCTCTGGTATTTACATTTTAGTGGAAAGAGATAAACAATTAACAAGTAGAGACCCAGCTATATAATAGGTCATGTGTTAAGTGCTATAAAGAAAAATGAGGGAAAAAAAAGGAAAAAAAAAAGAAAAAAGGAAAAAAGGAAAAAAAGAAAAAGAAAAATGAAGCAGGGAAGACAGAGGGAAATAGGGGTGGGAAGGTTATTTTAGATGAAGTGGCCCAGAAGGGCATCCTGATAAGGCAACATTTTATCATCAGCTCAGAGAAATCAAGGGGAATAAGCCATAAAGTTGTCTGGGGACACATATTCCAGAAACAGTGCGAAGGCGCTGAGGCAAGAATGTACTTGACATATTGAAGAAGCAGGAGATGATGTGGCTAGGGCAGAGTGACCTTGTCAGCCTCCAATCCAAGCCATAAGCTCCATGAGGTGAGAGACCATGTCTGCCTGGTTCAGTGCTGTAGTCCCCAATATCTAGTAAGGAAGCTGGCACATGCTCTCAAGGTACTGCATGAACTGACATCTTAGAACAGCTTCCCCATTGGTCTGGGTTCACCCAGCAGGTCCTGAATGGGATAGACCAGGAGTAAGACATAGAGTTTGGACAAGTGCAGGTCTGAGCGATAGAGGAACTAGGTAAATAAAACAAGAATGGAAAGGGTTGAGGGATTGAGAACAAATCTGAGGGTTCTGCTTTGTTTTCCAGGGATCAAAGCTGACTATGGGACAGTGCTTTGGAAATGTCCTCTTGTACCATGTCACATCATTAAAGCCACACTCTTTAAGTCACTAGTAACTTCAATTCAGATCAATCCAGTACCCTCTCCTTACTACATGTTTTGACGGATTAGTTTAGCATGACTGTTATGGAGATTATTTGAGATGACATCTCCATTTTATAGATGAACAAACTGACATTTGGAGAGTCAGGTAACCTGCCCATGATCCCACAACTGATGGCAGAGACGGGCACTGAACTTAGGTGATAGGATTCCAAAGGCTTCACCCTTAACCCCTGTACCATAAGTTCCTCCCTCCTCATCCTGCCTCATCATGGTGAGATGATCTTATTATTGTGGTACAGACTTGCAGCCAAATGAAGATACAGAGATGAACCTCAGATCTGAGTTACATTTGACTCCAAATCAATGTATTTTCAAATCTAATGATAACAATTGCCCTCTGGTTTGGTTTTGTTAAAGAGAAGTCTTTAACAAGGAATCTGCATCCCATGAGGCTTCAAATTGATTGAGGACAGTACACCTCACTAGGAGGGAGCCTGGCGGTAGAAGGAAGTTTTCCTAACAAGAGAACATCTGGAAATTTTCATGAAAAATGGCAGCGCAGTTCTGGAAAAACCCTGTCATGCTCTATCTCTCCAAGACACAGATGAGATGTGTGGTGCTCCCACTGGGACAAGAACTGACAGGAATTCTGATGCTAGGAAGGACAGCAGCACCCACCATAGGGATCAAAATATGTCTCCAAAAACAACAGCTAATGATTCATTTGCTTACAATGTAAAAGACACAATGGAATTGTTTTGGCTGTTAATGCTGAGCCTCACCATACAGGTCCCACAATGTGAAGTAGAAAGGAAATGGTTGAGTGGAAGTTCTTCAGATTTCTCAGAGTAACCTCTAACACTACCATAACCCAACTCAAAGGAAATATGGAATTCAGGATGACTAACTCAAGCCCTGCTAAGAGTGGCAAGTACCCCAAGAAGACCTTTAAAGGAGCAGTGTGGGCTTTCTCATCTCTATCTGCTTCCCTCTTGAGATTCTCTAAAGAAAAAATCAAAGAGACTAAAGCCAGGAAATGGTCTTTATCCTAGGATCTCACTACATCCCACTTGGTGCTGCAGTGCTCAAAGGGGGGGGCGGGGCCTCTTCCTTGAAGTGATAAGAAGAGCTGCTTGCTTGAAGATATCAGTGGTCATTGGAGCCGATGGCAGTCTTGTTAACAGGACAAGGGGCCTAAATCATAATCTCTAGGAATCTCCTGTGGCTAAAACTGTGAAGAGTTGATATGTGGGCAAAAACAATGGGTGAATCTAACCCCCAGACTGGAGGAGAATGAGCAGACCCACAAAAGATGCTTAGACCAGTCCCTTACAGCATCACCAAAGAATTCAGAACACCAGATTAAATATCCTTCCTGCCCTTTAACTTTCTGGGTTTTCTTTGAGAACATTGATGTCTTTATCAAGAAAGACGGATGCCTGTGCACCCATTCCTCAGAAAAGAGAGAGCCCACCGAAATCCATCGGGATCAAAACAGAACACAGCAGGACAAGTTATCATGGGGAAAACTAGAACATCTGCCTATATCTGGTCTAAGGCCATGTGGTTAGTGCGGCACGTGGCACTGTAATTTGGAGCCGACTGCCAGGAATCCAGTCACTGGTCTCCATGAACCACAGCATGAATTCTGTGTATTTGAGAACACAATGTTGGTTTTTATAATTGTAAATATGTTTGGTTAGAAATTGACAGGCAGTAGTTAATGTCAGGAAGCCAGGTCTCATTTCCAAACACAACACAATGTTTTTTTTTGTTTTGTTTTATTTGTTAATGTGGTTCCACTGGCCCACGGCAGTGGGGAGAGTGTCTGGCAGAGAATTAGGAAAACGAGGGCTGGTTGTGGTTTTGCCACTAACTGGATGACCACTGGCATTTCAAATCTTTCAGGATTTTAGAGCTTACAGGGTGTAGTTCCTTGGGCTAACCTCAATGAGAAAGAGAAAGATGAACAATCCTCAACATTGGTCCTGCAGGAATTTATATCCACAGTGAGGAGATCGAAAACCTGAGAGCAGAAGGGAGGGCATGATGGGTGCTACAATAAAAGTACAAAATATTGAGATGTGCAAAGGAAGAGATCAATTTTAACTCGGCAAGATATTCAATAAGCGTATGGGGAACATTCTAGGTAGAGGAAAGAGAGTAAGAAAAACCCCACAATGAGATACCACCTCACACCTGTTATGGTGGCTACTATCAAAATAACACCAGAAAATAACAAGTGTTGATGAGGATGTGGAAAACCCGAGCCCTCGTGCCTTCTTGCTAGGAATGGACAGTGGTATAGCAGCTTTGGAAAACAGGCTGGTAGTTCCTTAAAAAAAAAAAAAAAAAATGAACCATAGAATTATCATGTGATCCAGCAATTCTACTTCTGGATATATACCTGAAAGCATTGAAAATTGCGACTTGAACCGATATTTGTACATTCTTGTTTGTAGCCCCATTATTCACAATACTCAGAAAGTGGAAGCAAACCAAGCATCCTTTGATGGATGAATGGATAAACAAAATGCGGTCTATCCATACAATGACATTTTATTTAGCCTAAAAATGGAAGGAAATCCTGACACATGCTACAACATGGATAAATCTTGAGGACATTATGCTAAGTGAAATTAGCCAATCACAAAAAGACAAATTCTGAGTGATTCAACTTAGATAGGTAGAGTAGTCAAATTCATAGATCCATAAAGTAGAATGGTAGTTGCCAGGGGCTGGAGGACAAGGAGGAATAGGGGGTTATTGTTCAGTTGGGACAGAGTTCTAGTTTTGCAAGATAAAAAGAGTTCTGTGGAAAGATGGTGGTGATGGTTGCACAACAATGTGAATGTACTTGACACCACTGAACTGCACACTTAAAATGGTTATAAGGTGGCAAGTTTTGTTTTTGTTTTTTAATTTTTTTTAGAGAGAGAGGAGGGAACACAGAATCTTAAGCATGGGCATGGAGTCCAACATAGGGCTCAATCTCACAGCCCTGAGATCATGACCTGAGCCAAAATCAAGAGTTGGATGCTTAACTGACTGAGCCACCCAGGTGTCCCAAGGTGGTAAGTTTTATGCTATGTATATTTTACCACAAAAAAGCTCCCCCTCCACACACACACAAAAAAACGAGGCAGAGTGTATTCAAAAGACATAAATAGTGTGAGCAAAGGGCTTAGAAGATGTATCAGCAGATAAAGGCTGATGAGGTCTTGAGTCAGGCCAAGCCAAATCCCCTGCTACTTGTCATATGGAATAAGGGGGAGTACGGAAAGGTAGGTGATGGATGGGGAGAAATAAACTTTGTCTTGAAAATGACACCATAAATATCATGGTCATGTTGGGTATAAATAGATCTTAGGCTTTTTTGCTGTGAATATGGTATTTGGAACTACCACAGCTTCATTCATGCTATTGACCTCGAAGAGAGGCAGACGGATTCTTTTTTTCTTTTTAAGGATTTTACTTATTCGTGAGAGACACACAGCGAGAGGCAGAGAGAGAAGCAGGCTCCCTGCAGGAAGCCTGATGTGAGACTCAGTTCCAGGTTCCCAGGATCACAACTTGAGCTGAATGCAGACACTCAACCGCTAAACCAGCCAGGTGCCCCGGCAGACCGATTCTTATCTCACATTAGCTAAGTCCCATAGATCCATGCAGCATTCCTTACTCCTCCCTCAGACAAGCACCGTTCTATCTGTATCAGATGAGTATCCCATAAGGCAGGTCTAAATTAGGATAATTGGAGGAGGGCTGAATAAAACAGCCCTTTACAAAGATGTGTGTGGGGAAATTCTCAAAAAATAGAGCAGAATCTGGAGGGAGTAGTAGGGACTGTTACCATTCCTAGACCTCTAGGGGGAGGGGGGAAGCAGTTATTGACTCAAGAAGGAATGAGTCATGTGGTTCAGAGGCTCTCCTGAGAGTTACAGTGCTCTTTGATGCAGGGATGCAGCCGGTCCTAGACAATCCCACAGGGAGGTGACCTGGGGGAGGGGGAGAATGCACTCACTGCCTCCTCCTCCTCTCTGGGATCTCCTGCCAGGATTCCTCACCAGCTGAGGCCCAGCTGGAAGCTAAAGGTTTAAGGAACCAGCCCGATGTTATCCAGTGTCTCCTTGAATGAACACTAGCCTCACCTGGAAGGCTTGGCTAAAAAACAGTATGCCAGACCCTGCCTTGAAGTTTCTGATTCAATAGGTCTAAGGCAGGAGCAGAGAATTTGCATGTTTTACAAGTTCCGGGGTGATGCTGAAGTCACTGGTCTGGGGACCACATTGTGAGATGCAACTCATATTAGGTCAGCCTCTCACAACAGAGGAAGACAGATGGAGTAGATCTGGAAAGGCAAACAGCCTGTTTAATTAAACGTGTTGCTGGACTCATATTAACGTTACAACCTTTGCAGGTGTCAGTTTCTCACCCTTGAAAGGAGAGAGATCTGAGGGGTTCCTTCTAGCTTATTCTGTGATCCCACAGACCCCCAGGACAGTCCTCTGGGAAAGGATATACACAGTTGACTTTTCCATCTTATTTCTCTGCAGATGAAATGAGACATTCACTGCATCAGATACGCTATGTTCCAAAATAGGGCCCCCCTCTTTGATTTGTGTAAAATCAATCATCAAAGAGATACCACAGGACAATGTATCTAATTAACAAAAGCCCGGTCAGTTTATACTAATTATGCCTATAGAATTATTATTCGGCATAACTTAAGAAATACTTTTCTCTTTTCAAGAGTTCATTTGTTAAAATCAAAAGAGATCCGTTGTCCTCCTGGCCCTCGGTGGCTATGCACATCTGTGAGCACATGCTTGGGAGCGGGATGTTTATGCATCTCTTCCCACTAGTTTGTTTTTGTGTGCCATATATTTACAGCAATGCAGATGACATAGAGGCATAGTGGTAAGCTTTTGGAAAATTCCCATCTGTTCCTCGGTTCCCCTTTTATCTTCATTTAATTTTGTAAAAAAAAAAAAAAAAATTCTTAAATTTTTATGCAATGTTTGGTTAAAAATAGACTCCCTCGGCAGCAGTCATAGGAGGCAACTTCCAGGAATCTTAAAACATCTTTTGCACAATCATTCTGCTTTCTCTGTAGGGTATTTCTGCTCTAGAAATTTAAGCTGCTTGTAAATTACTGATTCATGTCTTCACTCCTTGAATTGAGACTCCAAAGGCACTTGATAGCTGAAGGACACATTAGTTAAGTCAGGGGGAAGATGGCAGTGGGGAATTGTGTCCCAATTCTGAGAGACTGAACAGTTTCAGCTTTCTTTAGGGTAGATTAGATTAGCTTCATTAGAAGCTTTCAGAGATCTGGAACCATGGAATAGTCTGGGCTCCACAAACCTGTTTCATTCAATGGATGAGTTTTATTGACTGTCTACGGTGTCTGAGAACCAGTGCTGGTATCCTGGATGGGCTCTTTGTGGACTGGATGCAGACATGTGCACAAGCCATAATATAAGGTGATGAATTCTTCCGACAGATTTCTAAGGTCCCTGAGGTCAGAGACTCAGTTGGGCATCTCATGACTGTAGCTCTAGTGGCCTAGTACATACTGTGTGCTCGGTGAATACTTGCCAACTGGGTGCACTAATAGCAAAATAAACAAAAAGCTGTGGAAGCGCAGAGAAGGTGCTGGTGAATCCTGCCGGAGGTGTGGGGGTGGTGTCCAGGATGAATCCCAACCCACTAGGAGAAGTGCAGAGGAGAGGCCCCTCACCCCTGCTGTCCTAGGGAACCTTGGGCAGCTCACACTCTACCTATAAAGGTTCTCTTTGTTTTGACAGGCAAACAAAAAACAGACCAACAAAGCAAGCCTGGGTTCTGTTCTAAACATTCTACCTCAAGCTGTCAGGGCTAACAGCCTGAAAACATCTGTAGCATTTTCCCTTTAAATTCTGTTCTGAGGGGCTATTACTGGACCCTAGGGTGGCCATGGTTGACTCAGCCAAATTTCTTATGGCTTCAAAATTCACTCATTGTGAACAGAAGAGACCTGAGTGTTACTTTCCAAAGAGTGTAAAGAAGGCATTAAACCTGCTGCTGCCCTACTCGCCCCCCGACCTCTTGTTCCCTTGTTATCTCTCCGTGAGCATGCACAGAATATTAGGGGTGGGGTAGGTGAATATGGTCAATGCTGGGCATTTTGAAGAGAAAGAAAAAGAAAACCCCCAGTTGATTTACACTTTCCCAGTAACTGCCTGATTCTGGGTTAGGGAGGCAGGGCGTCCTGTTTAGTTAACAGTGGAGGCAGATGGGGATAGGAGTGGTGAGAGGGGAAACTTTGTCCACCGGTCTCTCTCTTTCTCTGATCAGCCACAGACTGAGACACATGAAGGGACCAGTGGTTGTTGGAAGATGCCCAACTGAGTCTCTGACACTCTTGAGAGTCAGTTATTAAATTTTTGGAAATACTGCAAGTCCATTGATAAACATGTCCATTATTAAAAGTAATCATACGAGCTTACAATTAAATAAACTTTTTGTTTAAAAAAAGGTATTAAATGAAAAACTCATAACTCCCTAATTATTTTACTATATTTTGCTATTTGTAATGCTTTTAGGGTTATTTACATCTATTTATTGGAATGGTGGAAATACTTTGTGATGGCATATTACCACCTTCCTCTTCTTCATTCCATACTTAGTGATATCATGTTGGTAGCTTAAAATTGTCCATGGTGGGAGTGTTTACACCAAGGAAATTGGCAGTGCTAGAAATTTTTTCCCACCAGAGTCAATTATTAAACATTTACTAGCACAACACCATAAGGGACCTTCTGAAATTTCTTAGGAATAGACTTACGTTTCCATAGGCCTCGAGGTGCTATGTGTAGCCCAGCTTAGTAATCTCTGAGGATAAAACATATCCTGAGCAATGTTTGTTGGACTGTAATATTGAATCTAATCCTAGTAGCCCGGTTGTTCTGTAGTGGGGCTAAACATCATTCTGTAGTTGGAAATATATAATTATATGATAGGATATAATTCGTATACTGTAAGATTCACCCACTAAAGTGTGCAGTTCAATGATTTTTAGTATATTCCTAGAGTTGTGCAACCAGCACAATAAATTTTAGAACACATTCATCCCTCCCAAAGAGACCCTGTGCCCATTAGAAGTCAGTTTTTACTTCCATCTCCCATCTTCTCTTTCCCCTCCAAACCCTAGGTGACCATCAATTCCCTTTATGTCTCTATAGATTCGTTTAACTGGACATTTCAGATAAATGGCACCACACCATAGGTAGCCTTTTGTGACTCGCTTCATCCACATGGCATAATGTTTTCAAGGTGTATCCATGCTGTGTTGTGTGTCAGGCTTTCATTCCTGAGTAATATGCCATCATGTGGATATACTACAAAAATATATTCTTCCATTAATAGATGGATATTTGACTTATTTCCACTTTCTGGCCACTATGAACAAGACTGCTATGTACATTTGTGTACGAGATTTTCTGTAGATATACTCTTTCAGTTCTCTCCTTTTATTTTTAATTTATTTTATTTTTTAATTTTTTAAAGATTTTATTTATTTATTCATGAGAGAGAGAGAGAGAGGCAGAGGAAGAAGCAGACTCCATGCAGGGAGGCTGACATGGGACTCGATCCCGGGTCTCCAGGATCACTTCCTGGGCTGAAGGTGGCGCTAAACCACTGAGCCACACAGGCTGCCCAATTCTCTCTTTTTAAAAAAGATTTCTTTCTTTCTTTTTCTTCCTTCCTTCCTTCCTTCCTTCCTTCCTTCCTTCCTTCCTTCCTTTCGAGAGAGCACCAGCAGGGGAGAGGGGCAGAGGGATCAGGAGAGGGAGAGAATCCTCAAACAGACTCCCTGCTGAGCACAGAGCCCAATGGAGGGCTCCATCCCAGGACCCCGACCAAGATCATGACCCTGAGATCATAACCTGAGCCAAAATCAAGAGTCAGCCGCTCAACCCACTGAGCCACCTAGGTGCCCCTTATGCATTTCCAATTCTCTTGGGTATACACCTACAAGGAATAGAATTTCCGAGTTACATGGAGACTCTATGTCTAACCATTTGAGGGGCTGCTGTTTTCCAAAGCGGCTGCACCAGTTTGCATTCACACTAGCCATGGAGGACGTTCTACTCTCCATATCCTTGCTAACATACTGTTGCTGTCTTTTTTTAAAGATTTTATTTATTTGAGAAAGAGAGAGAGAGAAACAAGTGAGCACAAGCAGAGAGAGAAGGAGAAGCAGGGAGCTGAGCAGGGAGCCTGACTTGGGGCTTTATCCCAGGACTCCGGGATCATGACCTGAGCTAAAGCCAGATGCTTAACCAACTGAGTTACCCAGGCGCCCATGTCTGTCTTTTTTATTTTAGTCATGCTAGTGGATGTGAAATGGTATCTCACTGATTTTGATTTGCATTTCCCTTTGACTAATGATTTTGAACACCTTTTCATTGGTTATTGCCATTTGTGTATCTTCTTTAGAGAAGTTTCCATTCAGGAGTCTTCTAAAAAAAAAATGAAGGAAATTGAAGTTGCTCTTAAACCATCTGCCATCCAAGTTAACATGTTCCCAATCCCTTTGGCTTTTCCTCATGAGGGCTTCAACCCCAGCCCCCTTTGGAATGGCTCCAAGTCCCTACACCTCACTCTAATTGAGCCAATACCCATGGAAACATTTGTGTGCATCTCTGCAAGACTCACTTTTGCTGCCAACTTTGCAGAAGCCTCACCCACCAATCCCACCTGTCTTTCATTATAGGTCGGTGATTTACTCCTTCCCTACTGATTCTGAATACTGTTGGCTATAGTTGGGTGTCTCCTCTCCTCTCTAGCAAGATCCTCTCCATCTGTCCTTTGAACTCTCTCTCAGGCCACACCCCGTACCTGAAACAGCCCTTCATGCCTAACTCAAAACTCCCCTGCTTCCGACATTCAAGTAGCCCTAAAATCAGACTTTTCTCACAAAGCCTTTCCCACTAAGCTGGACCAGGATGATGACTTCCTACCCTTTTCCACCCCCTACTAAAACCCATCTTGCCTGGACTTGCCATCCACACAACCACACCAAAAATTCTTGCACCATTCCTATATTCATTTCATTTCACTAACACATTTGTCATTTGTCTCAGGCTGGTTTGCCCAGTCGTGGCTGTTAGTCTGAATCAGTGAGATCCACCTTACGTTGCAAACTTCTAGAAGAAAGGAGCTTTTCATCCTTGGTTACAGTTACTAATAAGAATGTTCTGCTTTCTGGGCACCTGGGTGATTCAGTCAGTTAAGCATCTGACTCTTGATTTTGACTCAGGTCATGATCTCAGAATCATGAGACTGAGCCCCACATAAGGCTCTGTGCTTAGCTTAGAGTCTGCTTGAGATTCTTTCTCTCCTTCTCCCTCTCCCTCTGCCCATTCCCCCACTTGTGCTAAATAAATAAATAAATAAAATCTAAAAAAAAGGAATGTTCTGCTTTCAGACCAAAGAGATTTGACTTAGATTCTTGCCTGTGGTTGCTCAAGACAGAAGAACTGAAGTGATGCCATGAGCTCCCACAGCACACATGTTTAATCAGAGGAAGGTAAAAGAAAGCTGACTGAGACCCTTTTTCATGTGCCCTGCCCTGTGTTTGGTACTTGAAACATAACACCTTAGGGATTCTCACTTGAGCCCGATAAGGAAAGTATTATTGTTGTCACTTTCTAGATAAAGCTCAAGGAGGTTAAATAGTGTACCTAAAATCAAACCGTAAGTTGCAGAAGCAATATGCAAGTTCACGTCTGTACAAATTCCTCTGTTCCTGTGGCCTCCCAAAGCACATTTGGCAAGTAGTAGTATTCACCATACTTACTGAGAATATGGAGCCTCAGAGCTTTCTCAGTGTATACATTGATCACAAGGGAGAGGGGATGGCATTAAAATCCATCTCTTCTACAAACATTATTCAATATATGTATTGTACTGTTGATGGGTGAATACTTTCATTTAGGTACAGGAAAGACAGAAAATACAACTAAGTATGTATAGACATTCCATTTTTCCCCCTTGTGATGATTCTAAGTAGTATTTTCATAGTGAAAAGTCATACGGATCATAAGAATAAGTTTGCGAACCAATTCTTCCCTGCATGATGGTAAGAATGGATTGCTCTGGAGAAGGATAATAGGTTACTAGGTATGGACTAAAAATTATTTAAGGGATCCTTTTCTCTGCACATGTCTGGGCTTGTATAGTTTTTTTGCAGTCTATAGCAGAGGATCCAGGTAGTGTCCCGGTAAGTGAAAAGGGTTTTAGGAAATATTCCATTAAGGCCACAGTGAAAGGCTTTTTGCCTCCTAAGTATGAGCAGCTGATTATGAGAACACCATCAGGACATAGGTGGAGTGTAGTTTATTCCAGAAGAGGCTTTGTCAATCACCCCTCTCATCTTTTTCTCCTAGGTCCATCTCCGTCTCAACCACTACTTGGAGAGAGGAGAGATAAAACAAAACACTCTTGTGACCTATTCCTGATGATTTCACCTTGGGATCTTCTCATTTTTTTTTAAGATTTTATTTATTTATTCATGAGAGACACACAGAGAGAGGCAGAGACATAGGTAGAGAGAGCGAAGCAGGCTCCGTAAGAGGACCCCAATGTAGGACTCAATCCTGGTACTTAGGGACCACACCCTGAGCCAAAGGCAGATGCTCAACTGCTGAGCCACCCAGGCACCCCTGGATCTTCACATTTCTTAAAAAAGATTTTGTTTATTTATTTATTTGACAGAGAAAGAGTACAAGCAGGGAGAGTGGAGGGCAGAGGGAGAAGGAGAAGCAGGCTCCCCACTGAGCAGGGAGCCCAATGCAGGGCTCAATTCCAGGACCCCAGGATCATGACCCGAGCCAAAGGCAGATGTTTAACCGGCTGAGCCACCCAGGTGCCCCAGGATCTTCAAACTTTTATACATCTACTTTTTATTTTAAAATGAAAGTTCTATGAAACATTTAAGCTGCCATTAAATTTTATAAGCAGTGTGAATGAATTTAGACCATTTCTTGAGAGGATGTTTTAATAGGAAAACAGCAGGATGGGGGCCAGGGACAGGATTGTATAATATGTGTATGTGGGTGGGGAGTGGAGCTAGGATTTAGAAAGTAGCCTCAAGGTCTGGAGCTTCTGTTCCTTTTGATTTGTAGAGACAGAACTTGGCACAGAACAATGGCAGTGGTTGAGAGTTCTCCTGGTAGCCAGGAAGGACACAGTCCAATGGACATACAATGTGAGCCATGAACATAAACCATATATATAATTTTAAGTTTTCGAGGAACCATATTTTAAACACACTTTTAAAATTGTTAAAAAGAAACGGTAAAATTAAATTTAATAATGTACTTTATTTAGGGGCACCTGGGTGGCTCAGTCGGTTAAGGGTCTGCCTTTGGCTCAGGTCATGATCTCAAGGTCCTGGGATTGAGTCTCACATCAGGCTCCTCACTCAGTAGAGAGTCTGCTCCTCCCTTTTACTCATATGCACTCTCTCTCTCTCAAATAAATAAAATCTTTAAAAAATAATAATAATACATTTTGTTTAACCTACTATATTCCAAATATTATCTTTTTTTTAAAAAAATATTTTATTTATTTATTCATGAGAGACAGAGAGAGAGAGGCAGAGACACAGGCAGAGGGAGAAGCAGGCTCCATGCAGGGAGCCTGACGTGGGACTCGATCCCGGGTCTCCAGGATCACACCCTGACTGAAGGTGGCGCTAAACTGCTGAGCCACCCAGGCTGCCCCAAATATTATCATTTTTGACATGGAATGAATTTTGCCTCCTATACCCTATGTTTTTCACATGTTAATGGAAGAATCTCCAGTGACATAAAAGGGCAAGTCTCAATGTACATTTATTTTTCATACCATTGCCAATATCCCTTTGGCCAAAGCAAGTTGTATGGCCAACCCCAGACTCAGTGTGAGAGGAAAATATGCAGTAGCATGGGTTTAGGGAGATGTGGTTCTTTGGGGGCTATAGTGGATAGATTCTCTAACAATCTACCATACCATACTTTATAGAATATATGCTATTTGTGTTTCATGCTCCCCATATGATCAACTTTTTATTTTGGTACTATGAGTTCTTAGTGTGCCTTGATTACTCTTATAGCCAGTCAAGAAAATGGTCTTGTGATTTGCTAGTTGGCTTTTATGTTCCTAGACACTCCCATCCCACATTTAATAGGATGACCTGTGTAATCAATAGGTTATTGTGAAAATGACAGCATGTGACTTCAGAGGCAAGGTCATAAAGAACATTACAATAGCTTTTGCCTTGCTTACTTGGACCACTTGCTTTGGGAAAGTCAGCCACCATGTTGTAGGATAATCGATCAGCTGTATAAAGAGATACACACGACAAGGCATTGAGGCCTCCTACCTTTGGCTTACTAGTCATATGAGTTAGTCATCTTAGAAGCAGACCCCCTAGCCCCACTCAAGTCTTCAGATGCAACTGTAGCTACAGCTAACATCTTGACTGCAACCTGATGAGAGACCCTGAACCACAACCACCACCAAAGCCATTCCCAAATGTCTGACCCACAGCAAGTCTGAGATAATAAATATTTATTATTGTTTTAAGCCACTGAGCTTTGAAATCATTTGTAATGCAACAGTAGGTAACTAATACAATTACCTACTAACTTTATTTAGGAAAGAGATAAAAGGCCTGAATTAATCTCTGTCATGTTTTGGTTACATAGAAAAATTAAATATATTTGTCTTAGATACCAAATCTAAATGTTGTCCCTAAAGGTGAAATGTCATTTGCCTTTTATATAAAAATTTTAAATTAAGTAATAAATTAATAACCAAATTTTATAACTTGAGTCAAACATATCCAGCATCATAAAATGTATAGTTCCCTGTAGCAAATAAAACTAGAAAATCTTTGTTTGGGTGTTTATGCAAAAGAGATATATTTTTAAACATTTTAGAGTATAATGAGCTAAGGAATTTAGCTAAATGGCATGTCCACGGGGACTTCTAAATTTTCTTCAAACAAATCCTAGATATAAAAATGGCTTGTGGAGATTCCCTTGGGAATTCCCCTAAATCCTACTTTACAGCTTGGTACATTATGTGCTCTCAGCAAATAGCATTGAGTCATTAGAGATTCAGGCAATACAGTGTTGTGCAGCTTTTCCTTCCACTTTGCCTTCTTGTATAATGTCAGGAAATGCATTGTACATTATAGAATCTTCCCATATATTAAAAATTCAGGCTTTCAAAGCTAATTATCATAGCTATTAAAACATAGCCTAACCTCACATGCCCTCATCCTAACCCCCAATCTAAGAAAGTGACCTCCTGAACACATGATAAGTTGAGACGCAACCTGAACATTTAAGCCACCAAACATTTCAGAACTGGCAATATTTCTGAAATGGGTGTGAAGGTAGAAATAAAAACAGAAGGAACAATTGAATAACTATTAAACAGTATTTAGGGCCCCAAATAACCTCTTTATCTCAGCATAGTAGATGGCTGCCATGTCTATTCTCACCCCAGCAGAAGTTTTGGGTTTTATTCTCTGGAGAAGTCTCTGAACTGCAGGATACTAGGCACATACCCTCACCTTGCCCTAACTCACTAACCTTAACCCTAGATCTGAGAAAAAAAAAAGAAAAAAAGAAGATGTGGTGTCTATATACAATGGAATATTATTCAACCATAAAAAAAGAATGAAATCGTGCCATTGGATGGAGCTAGAGAGTGTTATGTTAAGCAAAATAAGTCAGTCAGAAAAAGACAAATACCATACGATTTCACCCATAGGTGGAATTTAAGAAACTAAACAAATGAGCCAAGGGGGGGTGGGGGAGGAGAGAGACACTAACCAAGAAACAGACTCTTAACTATGGAGAACAAACTGATGGTCACCAGAGGGGAGGCAGGTGAGGGATGGGTGAAATAGGTGCTGCGATTAAGGAGGGCACTAGTTGTGATGAGTACTAGGTGTTGTATAGGAGTGTTGAATCACTGTATCATACATCTGAAGCTAATATTATGCTATATGTTAACTAACTGGAATTGAAATACAAACTTTAAAAAACTATCCTAACCTTGGATGTATGTCAATTGCCCGCAGTAGAATTTATACCACAGGCTTACTTCAGTAGTGCTCTTAATCATGTAGCCTCTTCTCTCATTTTATGTTTCTTTTTTTTTTTCCCCCTCATGCTTCCTTTTTGCTTTCAAGAGGTGCCCATGTTTTATATCCAGTATCCTGTTTCCTCTTTAGTAAAGACTTCTAAATTTTGAGAAATTAAAAATACCGTTAAGACATTTGTGGCTATGTAATGACTAGAATGTAACCTTATTTATCTAATTCTAATCTGAAAGTAGTACTACCTTTGTTTTCTTTGGGCACATCTGAAGCTTCTCTTTAAATATTGTCTTTTGGGATGCCTGGGTGGCTCAGCGGTTAAGCGTCTACCTTCAGCTCAGGGTGTAGTTCTGGCTTCCCAGGATTGAGTCCCACATCAGGCTCCCTGCATGGAGCCTGCTTCTACCTCTGCCTATGTCTCTGCCTCTCTCTCTGTATCTCTCATGCATAAATAAATAAATAATCTTGAATAAATAAATAAATAAATAAATAAATAAATAAATAAATAAATATTGTCTTTCTAGGCCATTTTCTTGACTTTTGACCTGGAAGCTAGCATTCTGCATTTTCAAGGCTATTTCTCTTCCTCTTTTTCCGTTCTGACTTCAGGTAAGCTGGATACTTCAACTATTTCCCATTTTTATTTTTGCTTTGAGGATGCACTTGGGGTTTCAGCAATTTCTACTTCAGAGCCCTGAGATGTGGTCCTGGACCTTTTTGTTTTACAGGTGCTCTGGCTGTGTCCCTATCAGCTCTTTGATCTCAACATATTCTTCATTCATTCATATTCCTCTTCATTCAGGCTTTCTTCTTCTTCCTTTTCTTTTCTCCTGTAACAGTGCGATCATGAGTTTCATTTCATCCCAACCACATCTACTTAAATATTAAACAAATAACTCACCAGCTACTCTTAGGGCAAGAAAGGGTTGATTTTACTGTCTGAGGGAATATATTAGGTTTTCTCGGTGCCTCTTATGGTGGATAAAGTAACTGTCATAGTTGCCAAAAGGTTTCTTACTATTTTTAACATTTGCTAAATTTTTTGGGTTTTTTTTCTTTTTAGAATCTAGGCTTATCTCAAAAGGTTTTACTGCTTGTTCCTCTGTTTTAGATTCCACAAAGATAGATCTCACTGGATCTCCAGTAGACCTACAGCATATTATACTTCTATAAACAAAGTTGCCACATTTCCCAAACCCTCTTTCAGTCCTGCTGTGACTAACATTTTTTGGAAATAATTTCTATGATAATTTAGAAGCAGTGTTAAATATGTAAGGATTTAATAATTATATAGATTAAGCTTTTCAAAAATCCTCTATCTTAGAAGGTCAGTGGATTTTAATTTGAATATTAAATCTATATAAATTATGTCTATTTATCTAATCTCCTAACCAGGTAAATATTTTTAGTGTTTTATTACAGGTAGTACATGGAGATTAAGAACTCAATTTCTAGAGTCAAATGGAGCTGGACTTGTATCCTGGTTCCATTGTTTACTAAAGTAATTTCTCTGAGCTTTGGCTACCTCTTCTCTCAATGGAGATAATAATGCTCACCATGTGGGATTGTTGTGAGGATTATATGAAGCAACATATATACAGTACTTAGCATTGTACCTATGTGAATCGGTGGTATCTTCTATTATCTTCTTTGTTGGGCTATACAATATGTGTTTCTTGACTCTTCCATATCAAGCATTTGTTTTGAGCCAGGAAAGATGTGTCCATAACGAGAAATCTATTCAAGTATTGCATACTTATTGCACTGATGGTCTAACATTAACTTTCTATTTCTAGGTATGATTATAGCTCTTTCTATCTGTAAAGTAAATCCAAAAGAACTTAAAATATTTAATTAATTAATAGAGATTCTCACCTAAGACACAGGGTCATTAAAAAAGAAATCGCAACAGGAATAATCCTTTTTTCTAAGATTTTATTTATTTATTTGACGGAAACACACACAAAGACAGAGCACAAGCAGGGGGAGTGGCAGACAGAGGGAGAGGGAGAAGCAAGCTCCCCAAGGAGCAGGGAGCCTAATGAAGGGCTCAATCCCAGGACCCTGGGATCATCATCTGAGGCAAAGGCAACAGCTTAACCAACTGAGCCACCCAGGGGCCCCTCAGTTGTTAATTCTATATGTCACATGAAATCCAGACTCTTCCCTATTTGGAATACTTGGGCTGGTAGAACTTAATTGCAGGCTCAATCGGCCATATTTTACATGGGGTTTCTTATTTATTCTTTCATTCAATAAATGAAAAAGAAAGACCCCAATATAACCTATTGTAAAGAAGTGAAAGGGACCAATCCAACACCAGTCCCAGCCCCAGTTCTTTTGTCTTTTGTCTACAAGTTGCCTATACTTTGTCTGATGCTGCCCAAATGTGGAAAAAGGAATAGAAAAGAGGCCAAGAGAAGGTATGTGTCACTTGGGCAGGCAGTGTTTCCTCCATTTGACATGGAAAGGACACATGATTTTCTGTAGGTTTTATACACAGTTCAGAAAATGGCTGGACTTGAGCTATCTTCAGGTAACCCATCCAGTGATGTGTCCGCCAGGCAGGGGCAACACTAGGAGCTGTGTTTGGGGACTGTGGGTGGGAAGAGCTTAAGCTTGAGCCTGAGCCAGACCTCCACGCTAGGGAACTATGCGCCAGAGAAGGCCCTCTGAAGACTCATCCAGAGAACCCACAGATGTGTTCCAGCAAAGACCCGGCATGCAGACCCTACCATACAAAAGTCAGACTGTGTTAAGAGGCGATGGCAATCCAGAGAGAGGAGATCGCCTTTCACTCCGGACAACCCAGCAAGCTGCTGCTCCTACACACTCTGCTCCACCTCCTGCCTGCGGGCTGAATAGGCCAAGTCACTGGACCAGGGCGAGTGAAAGTGTTTGCAGACCACATTTCTATTTCTTATGCTGAGCTGATAGCAGAAGAGAAGGGCTTTATATATATAATATAAACTTTATATATTATAAGGTTTATATAACATATATAAAACACTTAATTGTGCAAATATCAAATGTAAAGATAGAATAGTGGCTTCTACCAATCAACTTCAGCAATCATGAACTCACAGCCAGGCACATTTCATCTATACCCTCCAACTTCCTCACCCCCAATTATTATGAAGCAAATCCTAGATATTATAATATTCCAAACATAAATAATTTAGTGTTTCTAGAAGATAAGGACTTAAAAACAACCATTAGATTCCTGAATATTATCACATATTCCTTGAGTGTGTCATACTTTTTTATGGTTTATTTGAATAATTCCAGATACTGCCATTGGCTTTTATGTCTTTTAAGACTTTTAATCTATGGTTTCCTCCTATTACTACTTTTTTCTCTTGCAATTTATTTATTGAAGAAACTCAGTTGTTTTCCTGTAGTTTCCCACAGTCTGGATTTTTGCTGATTGCTTCCATGTGATGTTGTTTAACATGTTCCTCTGTCCCTGCATTTTCTGTAAATTGGTAGTTAGATCCAGTGGCTTGATCTAGCTTAAATTGTTTTGATTTTTTGGCAAGACTATTTTGTAGGTGATGCTATGTTGCTTCTCAGGAGGAATGGAATATCCAATTGTCCTGGTCTCTCTTTTTTTAAATAGTGGTAAACACATTTATATAATTTACCATCTTACCCAATTTTAAGTATACAGTTTAGTAGTATTGAGTACATCCACATTGTTGGGTAGCCAATCTTCAAAACTTTTTCATCTTACAAAACTGAAAGTCTATGCCCATTAAACACCAACTCCCCACTTCTCCCTCCCTTCAGCTCTTGGCAATTGTCTCTGTAAATTTGTCCACTCTGGATACCTCATATGAGTGGAATCATACATATTTGTCTTTTTGTGGCTGTCTTATTTCACTTAGCATAACGTCTTCAGGTTTCATCCATGTTGTAGCATGTGTGCAAATTTCTTTCTTTTAGGCTGAAAACATTCGATTGTACACATTTTGTTTATCCATTCATCTGTCAATGGACACTTATATTGTTTGCCCTTTTTGGCTACTGGGAATAGTGCTTCTATGAGCATGTGTATACAAATATCACGTTGAGACCCTGCTTTCAATTCTTCTGGGTATATACCCAGAAGAAGAATTGTTGGATCATATGGATATTCAATTTTTTTTTTGAGGAACTGCCATGCTGCTTTCCATAGTGGCTGCACTATTTTACATTCCCACCAACAGTGCAGAAAGATTCTAATGTCTCCATATCCTTGCCAACACTTGTCATTTTCTGGTTTTTCTTTTTTCCTTTCTTTTCTTTCATTCTCCTCCTCCTCCTTCTATTTATTTATTTATTTTTGGCTGTAGTCATTCTAATGTAATGGGTGTGCAGTGATATCTCATTGTGGTTTTGATCTGCATTTCCCTAATTTACTGATGTTGAGCATCTTTTCATGTGCTTGTTGGCCATCTGTATGTCATCTTTCAATGTCTATTCAAGTCTTGTCAGAGATATGATTTACAAACCATTTCCTAAGTTATCCTTTCACTGTTTATTGTGTCCTTTCATGCACAGAGGTTTTTGATTTTGATGTAGTCCAATTTGTTTGTTTTTACCTTCATTGCCTATGTATTTCGTCTTATCCAAGAAATCCTTGTCAAATCCAAGTCATAGAGCTTTTCCCCATTTTCTTCTTTCTTTTAGTCATCATGGATGATCATTGCCAAGATAACTATTTCACCAGAGGTTCCAATATTCCAATTCTGTTCTTCTTTATTTATTAGCTGGAATACTTCAGTGAAGAGAAATTTCTCCTCATCAACTACTTTGTTACCCTGAGCCTCATTTTAAACATGAAAATGTATTCTTTCTCTCCGTTTACAAGTTGTCAAAACGATGTCTTGGTTTCCTAGCATTCTCAAAAATAAGAGATATGAGTTGAAATTTTTTTTTAAGTTTCACTATGAACTTACAGATTTAATAATATTCATGTGTTTAATTCACTGCAGTTATTTTTTTAATTCACCGCAGTTATTATTTTTTTATTATTGCTCAAATGTTCCACCTTTAGATTCTTCAGGTTGGCTCCCAAATCATTTTGGCATGGCCCCAGAATTCTTTGATTGATTCCTTGCTTTTTGGTGTTCTAAGATGTTTGAGGCCTATCTTACACATTTCGTGTCCCAGATAGAGAATTGGCCACTGAGATAATATGTAAGTCCAGGTAGTACTGAGATTTTAAAATCTAGAATGAGACAGCTTTAATAATCTCAACATTGTACAATTGACCTGAACTATCCCAAGATTCTTGACTATGCAGAACAGCATAATTGGGTAGCCATGGGAAAATATAAAATTATTTCATGTTTATACATCCCTCCCAATGAATTGAAAATTCTCAATAAATGTATAGACATCCAGATGGAGTGGTTGAGGAGGCAGTTGGAGGCATAATTGTAGAGCTTAGGGAGAAAGTCTAGGCTGAATGCACAAATTTGGGAGTTATCCACATAGACTTGTATGTAAATCTAAGGATGGATGAGATGATCTAGAAAGAAAATGCAGAGAGAAAAGGGAAAGCCAATGCCAGAGCCTGGGGTACACTGGCATTTAACCACTGAGGAGAGGTGGAGCCACCAAAGGAATCTAAAATGTTTAGAGAATTAGGAGGAAACTAGGATATTAAGGTAGTCTTGGAAACCAAGAGAAGAGTGTATTTCAAGGAAGTCAGTTGTGTTGAAGAGAAAGGTTAAGAGAGAGAAGGACAAAAAAGTGACCCTTGGATTTGGACAAAGTGAACATCATTAGGATTTTTTTTTTTTTTAATCATTGTGACTTTGAGAAAGAAGGGTTGCTGAGGATGGAGGCATTAATGGAGTGGACTGAGGACATGGCCTGTGTCCTAACAGAGACTGCCGAAGAGTGAGTTCCAGCTGTGCCACCAAGTGAGAGGCCAAGGCATTTCATTACCAAAGGCCAGACCTCCACACAAGGAAGCAGAGCACTGTATCTGAGTGAACAGCTTAGAGCTAGAAGGGGACAGCAGACTATAGGCACATCAGGCTCACTGCTTATCTGCTTTTTTAAAAATCATGGTTAAAAAAATACATAGCTTCTTAGTCATTTTTAAGCATACAGTTTAGTAGTATTAAGTGTATAGACATTGTTGTGCAACAGATTTCCGGAATTATTTTGCAAAATGAAAACTCTATCCCCAGTCAACAACAACCTCCCATTTCCTGCCTCCTCTCAGCCCCTGGCCACCACCATTCTACCTTCTGTCTCTGTGAATTGTACTCCTCTGGAAACCACATGTCAGTTACCTGCATGTTTAAGAAGGCTGAACTCAGGGACACCTGGGTGGCTCAGTGGTTGAGTGTCTGCCTTTGGCTCGGGTTGTGATCCTGGGGTCCTGGAATCAAGTCCCACATCAGGCTCCCCAGAGGGAGCCTGCTTCTCCCTCTGCCTATGCCTCTGTCTCTGTGTATCTCTCATGAATGGATAAACAAAATCTTAAAGAAGGAGAAGAGAAGAAGAAGAAGAAGAAGAAGAAGAAGAAGAAGAAGAAGAAGGACTGAACTCAGATCCCAGAGAGCTATGTGTGTGAGGGACCTTAGGAAACAGGATCCAGACAGCACAAGGAAAATGTAAGCACAAGCTAGCAAGTCCCAGATGAGGGAAAGTGCAGCTACGCAAGAGCAGACTTGGGAACCCAGAGATAAAAGAGAGACCACTGAGTGGGTGAGATGCTTCCATAGCTTGCAGCTGCCTGGGGGATGAGCCAGGATGAGCTGAGGATGGACGGGGAGAGGAAGAAGATTCCAATGCCCCTTGCTGAGAGAAGCACCATATGGTGGCTGTTGTGACACCATGAAGGAGCAGAGAGATGCACGGTAGCTTCAGGAACCACTGTAGGAGGTTCAGCATTGAGAACTCGGCCAATCAGCCCCTCCTCTCAAAGACCCAAATGGTGGAAGAGCAGGATGAGGTCCAAAACAAATGTTTCTGCCCATCCTGACTTGGAGCAGGCTCCAGCCAGACCCTGGGCTTGAGAATAACGACTCAGCCATCCTCTAGAGCTGTACCCAGGCAGGTGGGCCTAGGAGGTCACTTCAAAAGACAGGCCGCATCCAGCACACTTAGGCCATTTAAAAGGCTTGTAGATCATCCGAAATCAAAGTGCCAAATGTTGCAACCAATGTCTCAGATTTTCCAATCCTGGTGCAATAACATGGGGTGACACAAACTGAGTTCCTTAGTTACTTCCTTAAAAGTCTATAGTAGGCTGAGGTGGTGACAGAAGAGTTCACTGGTTCATTCAATGTACTCAATGCGGTAATGGAAACGTATGAAGTTTAGCCACCAGACCTACTGCCTGACATTCGTTGCTGTAAACTATTGCTTAGTTTCCTTCCTGGTAAATTACCCGGATACAGGGGCCTCTGCTTCTCATCCCAATCATGTCATCTACTTGCTATACGACCATGGCCAAGTGGCTCAACTTCTCTGAGCCTCTGTAGCAGATCTATGATGAAGATAAATAACACCTACCCCACAGAATTGTTTTATTAAATAAAATTATGTCTATGAAGTTAATTTATTAACTGCATATTACCAAACATTTACATTTTATTTTGTATCCTTAAAAGACACATTTTATCAAATTGTCCATAAACTGAACTCCTCCAATGGCTTCCCAATGGTCCTTACCTACCCATGCAGTCAATGTGATCTCATCCCTGCCTAATTGTCTGACCTCATTTTTTACCACTCTCCTGCTCTCTTTCATACAGATTCTTATCACATTAAACTCTCTTTCTTCAGCATTCCAATATTGTTCCCTCTTCAGGGCCTTTGCACTTGTTCTCCCTCATGTCTACAATGCTTCTCACATGGCTCAATCCTTCTCCCCACCCTGGTCTCAACTGAAATATAATTAAGATTGGTCATCATAGCTAAAGTTGGTCTCTAACCTCTTGATGGTCTCTATTACAGTAGCCTATTTTATTTTCTTTATGAAATTGTCGCTCTCTTATTTATGTATGTTTTACTTATTGTCTATGTTCCCTGCCAAAAGGAAGATAAAGAGTAGAATTTTGTCTTATAAATTTCAGTCTCTCTCAGCTAGAATGGTGTCTGGCTCATAGGAGGAAGTTAGTAAATATTTGTAGAAAAAACCTATTTATTGCTAGGGAAATTCTATACGTTAGATTTTCAAGTAGCTACATTCATGGAAGCAAGATAAATTTGAAACAATAATTTTATATCTCAAAGAATCTGGTTCTTCAAATCTCTCTATATTTTTTACATACAATGTTATTAGTGTCCAGCGTACAGCATAGTGATGCTACAACTTTACATGTTATGCTGTGCTCACCACAGGTGGAGCTCCATCTGCCACCATAGGGTGCTATTACACTACCATTGACTCTATTCCCTGTGCTGTGCCTTTCACCTCTGTGACTTATTCATCCCATAACAGGAATGAATTGTATATCCTACTCCCCTTCACCGATTTTGCCTATCCCTCTACTCCTTCCCCTCTGTGAACCATTAGTTTGTTCCCTATATTTATGGGTCTGTTTCTGTTTTATAACTTTTTTTTTTAATTTGTATTTATTTATGTTAGTCACACAGAGAGAAAGAGAGGCAGAGACACAGGCAGAGGAAGAAGCAGGCTCCATGCACCGGGAGCCCGACGTGGGATTCGATCCCAGGTCTCCAGGATCGCACCCTGGGCCAAAGGCAGGCGCTAAACCGCTGCGCCACCCAGGGATCCCTGTTTCTGTTTTTTGTTTGTTTATTCATTTGTTTTGTTTTTTAGATTCCACATGCAAGTGAAATTATATGGTATTTGTCTTTATCTGACTGACTTACTTCACTTAGCATTATACTCTAGGTTTATCTATGTTTTCACCAATGAAAGATCTCATCCTTTTATATGGCTGAGTAACATTCCATTGTATGTAATACCACATCTTCTTTATCCATTCATCTATGGTTGGACTCTTGGGTTGCTTCCATATCTTGGCTATTGAAAATAACACTTCAATAAACATAGGGGTATATATGTCTTTTTATATTCATATTTTCATTTTCTTCAGGTAAATAGCCAGGAGTGGAATTACTGGGTCATATGGTATTTTCTATTTTTAATTTTTTTGAGGGACCACCATACTGTTTTCCACAGTGGATGCACCAACTTACAGTCTTATCAACAGTGCATGAGGTGTCCCTCTTCTCCACATCCTCCACTTTTTTTCTCCAAAAAAATAAATAGATAAATTTAAAGCTTAATAATTTTATGTAATTATAAAATAATTTAATAACTTAAAAAACTTTAAATTATAGTGATAATTTTTAGAAATTTTATAATACATTTATACACATATTGATTTTATATTTAATAATTATATTAATTATTTAATAATTATATCACCAAGAATCTGGTTTTTCATGGCTTAATATAATTTTTAATCAAAAATTATATTTGTATTGAATGTTATTTTGTAATCTATTCTTTCATCAGTGACACTGATGCTTCTCCTACCTCATTTTTTTTTTTAATTTTTATTTATTTATGATAGTCACAGAGAGAGAGAGAGAGGCAGAGACATAGGCAGAGGGAGAAGCAGGCTCCATGCTCCAGGAGCCTGACATGGGATTCGATCCCGGGTCTCCAGGATCACGCCCTGGGCCAAAGGCAGGCGCTAAACTGCTGCGCCACCCAGGGATCCCTCCTACCTCATTTTTAATGGTGACATGCAGATGTACCATATTCTATTTCCTGTGTACCAATTTCCTGTGGTGCATGTACTAAGAAATGCTGCGTCCTGATAAATATCCCAAATTTCCTTCCAGAAAGGCTGTACCAATTCACATTCCTACCAACAGTATAAGAGATACATTTTCCTGAATCCTGACAATACTGAAATTTATCACTAATAAAATAATTTTTTTTTGCTAACGTGATAAGTGAAGAACTATCTCATTGCTTTATTTTGCATTCCTTTATCTGCTTTAAATATCTGTGAACTATTTTTCTTTGCTTTTCTATCATGTTGTATTTCTTCCCTTATGAATGTTCTCTTCATTTTTGTTGTTGTTGTTGTTGGGTCTGTTTTTGTTGCTGATTTTCTACTGTAGTATTCATCTTTTATTGATTTCCAAGAGCTCTTTTTATCGTTAGATGATTGACCTTTGTCAGAAATTGCAAATATTTTCCTAATATGTTGTTTGGTTCTATTTTTAGTTTTATAGACCTGAGGTGCTCTATTATAACTCTAGAGAGTTACAATGTATTGGAACCTAAGCCAGCCAGAAGGGAAAGTTCAGCTTAGTGAAATCTAACTTCCAGCAACAGCAGGCCTGGGGGCCTGGACAGTACAAGTCCAGGCCAGGGTGTCTGAGACGTTCAAATAATTCAGAACTAAGGACTCCCAAGACAATCTCTAGAACAACCAACTACTCTTTACTTACTTCTGATCCAACGGTGTTTAAATTTTAAGTAGGAATTTTAAAGAGCCAAAAAATGATGTTGTACTGATGAAATGATAGGTATGAGAAATGTTTTAAAGGATTTTGTATACTTTCTTCCATAAAGCAGCCTTCTTCTGCCTTTTCAGAAGGCCAGTGTGCAGTTGTAGCTAGACCCGTGGAGAGAGATTCTCAGTGAGGAATCTTTAGTGTGTGTGTGTGTGTGTGTGTGTGTGTGTGTGTGTGTGTAATGATGAAGGGAAGTGCCTCATATTACCTTCTATGGCCAAATGACCAAGTAAATACATGACTGGATGTCCTCAAACAGGTGAGGCTGCCTTTCAATGTAGCATGATTGCTAGAACCTGTTGCTCATCTTTTGCCAAAGACTTCCAGAAGATGGGTGAATCTTTCCTTGGCTGAATCTAATTCCTCCTGGAACATGAGCCTACCTCCCCTGTCCCTTTACCTGTGGACAATGGTCCCTGTGTCCCCTTCCTAGCCCTTGGGACTATTACTAAATATACCCTCAGCCATCCCACCTCTAGACTTCAAGAAGGCACTGCTGCTTTGGCCTGCCTGCCTAGCTGAGAGCTTATTTCCCAAACCTTCCCTCACTCAGCCCATTTCATTAGTAACTTTCTATTCATTTCTGCTCGTTCTGCTTTGTGTCAAAAGTGTCAGAGAGGAGGGAAGATGATGAGTTATAAGTGGTGGGCAGAAGGAATGTGAAAATAAACAGCTAAGGCCCCAGGAGCAATTATCCCACTGGGTCAGATTCTAGTTTCCTCCTGCTCCCCGAGGCACTTGCTGACATCCCCAGGAATCCCTGGTTGCCCGGCAGCAGGGCCCTTTCTCTAGCCAGAAAACCTGACAGTATCAGCAAATAGAATCTAGTGCAGTGAGGGACCATGGTGTTGTCCAGCTGTAGGAGCAGCACAAGATCTCATGCTAAATATGGTTTCCTTCATGAAATATGTAACAAGAATCATCAGAGAGCTTCAAAATCATAGTGTGACCAAAATACTCGACCTGAGCATTTTAATCAGAATTTGTGTTTTGACAGAGGCAGAAGTTTAATATGCCAAATATTTCTGCATAAGTGTCCCCACCCACACCCCTGTTACATACTAGTACATCCAACTATTGCAGGCTTATTAGAGGACTTCCATGTGTGTGCTACAAAGCTTTAACAGTGCTTCAGAAAGCCAAACTTTGTAATTACTCTACCTTTCCTAAACCACAAGAGTTATTTAAAAAGCAGATACTCTTTCATTGTCTGTGTTCCATTCCTACCTCTTACTCACTATTTCCTATAGAACCCGGTTCATCATCGCTTGTTTATTAGGCATAAATATGTTTCCATCTGTGTGCTGGTGGTTCACCAGTATTTGATCACTTGTGCCCTGGGGCATGAAGGCCTTTTGTTTGTTTGTTTTTTAAGATAAAATGAGCAGTGTTGGCTGCTCCTGTTTTTCTTTTAGCAGACATGTCGCAGGATGGCTGGAAGAGACATACAACAGTCTGTTGGAACCCCTCCATCATAAAACTATGATCAGATCTTGCAGAGCTGATCTTCATGCGTCATGTCATGTAACAATCTCAAAAGTAAAACTAATCTTACTCTCCATCATACAAAACACAATTTAATGTGGCAAGAACTGGAACCAAAGCCACCAGCGATCATACATGACTTTGATGAGTTCAAAAGTATTTTACTGAGAAACTACTATGTGCTGATCATTAGTTGAGGTTTGGAGGAATCTCAATTAGTGGAGATTGAGATTAGTAGAAATTGGCAGAAAAGGAAAACCCTTTTCTGGTGCTAATTCTTCTTTGGATCAGCAGCAGCTCCTACCTTTTCCAAGTCCTTTAGAATAGGAGTAATCTCACAAGGGGGCAGTTAGCAAATATTTCCCCAACCAGCCTGCTCCATGTCCTAGATGTCCCACATCACCCTGTCATCTTTAGGTTCTGTCAAGGCCAGGGTCAAGGAAGACGCCAGGAGGAAGAAGGAACTCAGGCACAGGACAGAGTACCACTCCACCAAAACCTCATCCAGTTCCCAATTTTGACTATCCTTTCCTCCTTTCCTTGGTACATTTTTTCTTAATTTCAAGTGTGTTTTCCACCCTGTGGCATTTCCAACAATTCCATCTGCCTTCCCTGCCAACAACATCCTTGTATTTATAAAGTTTGCTGATAATGCCACAAGTGAAATTGTATTATAACAATATCTAGTCAACAAACCAAGAGATCTCTAGACCCTACCCAGCCAGCCTCTCTTATCGGGAGTCATCTTTGTTAGGATGTCTTTTATGATCTCTTAGAGCTTGTAGTATTGGGATTTGAATTGTAATTGCCCTGGAAAGTGGTATCAGGTCCTGTTCTATATTGTAAATTCCAGAAAACTGAAGATCACAATATATGGTTTTGGTGGCCTGCTTGGAAGAGTGGCATAGGCGCTTAAGTGCTAACTACATGCTATCTGGGGATACTGTCCATGGGAAATTGGCTTAGATAAACTGTATTTACCCATCTCTTGCAACCATGTAGGGTAAAAGTACTTAGATTCATTTGTTAACATAGTCAATATGTGTTGACTGTATTTTTTTGTTGTTGTTGTTATACTCCATACATAAAGAGCCTTGTGGACGTGAGGCAATCTCTAGGTGCTGAGTGGGAACCAGTCAAAATGTCTGGTCTCTACACTCAGGGCACCTGGTCCAGTATGGCCGGAGTCAATGGCAGGTGCTGGGGCACCACGATGCCAGGCAGAATGCATCACGTGGCATGAGCAGCGTATGCATGATGTGGTAGGGAGTTCAGCTGGGGTGGAGAAGCCAGCTCTGCAGGGTGCAGGCGTGTTATCCAGCAGAATGGGACAGGGAGAGATGCCACCAGGAGCCCACCACTGCCTGAAGCACTGAAGGGGAAGGGAGGGGAAAGAAGAGCAGGGGAGGGGAAGGGAGGATCAGGGAAGGGAGATCACAAAGGATTTGTCTAGCACCTGGTGCAGAATGAAAAGAGGCAGGGAGCAACTCACTTGCTTGGCTCTTAATAATAATCACCACCATACAACAGCCATTTGTTGAACACTTAATATGTACCCGGCACTTTGCCTTTCGCACATTAATTCTGAGGACACACACACACACACACACGCACACACACACACAGTCAGGCTTACAGATTAGGACCCTGAGGCACAGCTCCTGAACCTCAGAAGTGGGTCTTAATCCGGCATGTCTGCCCCAAGGCCATGTTTCCTTCCCTCCATCCGGTTGCCAAGTGATCCCGAGAATGGTGATCGCTGAGGGTTTTCCAGAGCTGCTGTGGTATTATATCTGTTTATTTACATGTCTCGCCCTTCATTCTTCTATGAACCCTCCTCCGGATCTCGGGTTCTGCGGGGTTGCTGGGCGGCGGAGTCTGGGGCCTCCAGATTGCCTGGCCAGCGGATCTGAGTGTGGAACAGCCTCCCCCGCCGCCAAGTCCTATGACAGGACAGTGTTTACTTAACTGAAAGTGCTGGATACCACGTGTCCCTGAGTGCACCGCCAGTCCCCGGGGGAGTGTCAGTCCACAAACCCTTTCCTCCTTTTCCCGGGCAAGTGGGTGCGGCCTGGAGGTGCCCTGGATTCCGCATCGGGCGCCTCCCGCAGTCCAGGAGCGCTGGATCGTGGTGCGCCCGGCAGCTCTGCCCTGGTGGAAGGGTCTCTCCTCCCGAGCTTGCCTCTCGGGCTGCTCCGGGCCGTGATTGTTTCAGTCGCTGCCTGCGGGAGCCACGGCGGCCGGCGCCAGAAATTCCTGGGACTCAGCACCCAGACAGGCCCTCTGATGTGGCCGAGGCCCTCAGCAGGTTGGGTGCCACATTCTTCCCTGGATTGCTTTTCCTCCAGTTCTCAGGTCTCCCAGGTACCTGGAATGTAGCACGTCCCCTATTACCAACATTGCATAATCCTCCTCTCCCCCTGGAGGGGAGCCCCTTTGAGGGTTGAACTGTTTCTAATTTAGCTGAAAACGAAGGGTCCCCGCACAGGATTTGGCACTTCGCTACATTCCATACATATTTGCTGGAAAAACAAACACAAAGTGTTCGGTGAGGTAAGGGCGAGCCCTCCAAGGGGACATGCCTGCAGGCTATTTGGATCTGTGCCACTGGAACTTTGGAGAAAATTCAGGCCTAGGGATAGGACTTTGCAAACACAAATATTGAGAGAATATCTGAACTGCTGAAGGGAAAGCAAATAAGAAAAAAAAAAAAAAAAAAACGGGACATCCCAGAACAGCATACAGGGCGAAGCACACATCAAACATTTATGGTTTTTTAGGTTCAGAAGGTACAGATAGATTACATCGCGGCAACTGCAATGCAAGGTGAGGCCTTATTATCCAACAAAATTTAGGCGTTAGTACCACACTAAATGCGTTTGCTGCACATCTAGAAATATAAAATGAATTTGAAACCATGTTACTCAGCACTGGGCAGAAGAAATGGTGTGTTTGGACTTCCTACCCTGTCCTTTACCACTTTATGTCATCGTCCCAACAACCTGGGGAGGTCGTTTTGTTATGCTCATTTGAAAGACAAGGAAATTTAGTCTCTGAGAAATTAATTACCCAGCATCACTCGAATGTGAAGTCTGGTGTGTATGACTTCAAAGAGCTGGATCTGCTTCGTTTTCAGCTTTAAGGGAGGCCCTCTCCTTGGCGTCAGATCTTCGGCTGCCTGCACATCCCTGCTAGCTGCTGGAGAAATCCCAGCTCATTTCAGCCGCAGGGAAGAGACAAAACTTCAAAGTCCCCTGGGGATGTTACCTCATCTGCTCTTAGGTCAAATACTTTCTTTTCATTGTCAAAGCAGCCTCTACTTGTGAGTTCGTTTTTTCCAGCCCTGGCTGCTGACATCTGTCTACCTACAGACAGGGGTATCACCTCTGCCTGCCTACCGCCCTGCATTTCTGGGCTCCAGGAGATGCGCCTTTGGCATATCTTGTGCTCTTAGCAAGTGGCCCCTTGACCTTTCTCTACTTCACCTGCTTCTTGAGACTGAAGTTATTAAAAAACAGACATTAATCTAAAAACCTGTTAGATGGGCACCTGGGTGGCTCAGTGGTTGAGCGTCTGCCTTCGGCTCAGGTTGTGATCCTGGGGTCCTGGGATCAAGTCCCACATTAGGCTCCCCACAGGGAGACTATGTCTCTGCCCCTCTCTCTGTGTCTCTCATGAATAAATAAACTCTTTAAAATTAACAAAATAAATAAATAAAAACCTGTTAGAGAAGCCAAAGGCCTTTGATGAATAATCATACTTTAAAAAGGAAATTAATTTTATGGCATAATGAGCACTAATATGCTCACCTAGGGTTAACGGGTGATAATCAAGCAGGCATGACCAAAGTGAGCTGCACCTGGAGAGGAGACTATGGCAGAGATGGCATTCCAGCCCTGCTGGTGGCACAGTGGGGAGGAAAAAGTGTGGGACTCCTCCTGCCCTGCTCCTATTGGCTTAGCATTTTGCACCAGCCTATAACCTCATAGAACTGTAAACCTTTACAGAATTTACAGGATATGGAGTGAGGGCAATTGTAAATGTTAACAGTTTTTCCTTTCTAGACCTACCCATTGTTCTTTTTAGCCAATCTACCAGGCCTCTCTCTTTTCATTGGTGACTTTAGTATATTCGCATGCATTTTGGTAACTGATATATTTGGACTTATTTCTACTACTCTATTTTTTAAAATTATTATTATTAGATTTTATTTATTTTAGAGAGAGCGCGCGCACGCATGAGCAGGGGAGAGACAGAGGGAGAAGCAGGCTCCCCACTGAGGAGGGACTTGATCCTAGGACCCCTGGACCATGACCTGAGCTGAAGGCAAATGTCCAACCAACTGAGCCACCCAGGTGCCCTCTACTCCCTATTTTTGTTTTCTATTTGCCATGCTTCCTCCCTGTCTCTGTCTCTTTCTGTTTTCAATTAATTAAAAGTTTGTTTATTTAACTCAGAAAAGCTGTTATATTCACAGTTATGGCCTTTATATGAAAGGATACAGATTAAAATCAGCAGTGGTAAAAGCATATAAGTGGAGTCCAGGAAGACCAAGCACAACTTCCAGCTGTCTTCTCCCAGAGGATTCACGCACACAGCATTCTATTCTCCCAGTAACAATGTGTGACACAAGCAGAGGGCTTTGCTTACTAGGAAAGCTCACATGATTCTTGGTGTCCAGGGTTTTTGTTGGGGGTCAGTTACTTTGACACTTTTGTTACTTGGGCCTTTGGAGTTATAACCAACAAATCACTGCCAAATCCAATATTGTGAAGCTTTTGTCCTATGTTTTCTTCTAAGAGTTTGAGGTCTTATATTTAGATCCTTGATCCATCATGAGTTATTTTTTGCATATGGTGTTAGGTAAGGGTCCAGCTTCATTTTTTTGCATGGATGGATGGATATCCAATTTTCCCAGCACCATTTGTTGAAAAGACTGTCTTTTCCCCCACTGAATGGTCTTGACACTCTTGTCAAAAATTATTTGACCATATACACAAGGGCTTATTTCTGGGCTCTCTCTGCCTTTAATTTTTTATCCCTACTTTTTGCCTCTGCAACTTTGTAAACACAACATTTTACATCTAATTCTTTAGTGGTTCTCAAACTTGAGTGTGCACCAGGATTTCCTGGAAGACCTCCCAACACAGACCACTGGGCTCCTTATCCCACACTTCTGATTTAGCAAGTCTGAGATGAGGCTTGGAAATTTACATCTTTCTTTCTTTCTTTCTTTCTTTCTTTCTTTCTTTCTTTCTTTCTTTTTTCTTTCTTTCTTTCAAGAAAGGGAGGGTAGGAGAGGAAGAAAGAGAATTTCAAGCACGTTCTATATCCAGTGCAGAGCCCAATGCAGGGCTCTATCTCACAACCCTGAAATAATGACCTGAGCCAAAATCAAGAGTTGGAACCTTAACCAACTGAGCTGCCCTGGCACCACACAACCTTTTTATGATAAGGAAATTGAAGCATAGAGAGATAAAATAATTTTACTATGGTCATAATGCTAATGGATGGGATTGCTGGCATTTGAACTCAGGCACTCTCCTTTCATCCCCTGTCCCATGCGTTATCTTCTATGGAAACAATAGGTATAATGGTAATTAGAATTGCAACCAGAAAATATGTCAGTACTTGTGTCAACCACCTCACTCAAATTTAGATAAGGAGATCCAAGGCAAATGAAGTCACATTCCGACTGTTGTTAGATTTAGTTTACTTTTTCCTTCCTTTCTTTTTTCCTAATAATAGACTTGGAATAAGATGGTGGCCCCATGAAAGTGGGGTCACAGGGATCATGTCCCACAGTGGATAGGAGGTCAGCTTTGCCCTCAGTTCACTGACCAGCTACTCCTGATCAGGGTATCTTGATAGTCGCAGAGCCTGGGGAACATGTCCTCAGAGGCCACTAGATGTTGATTTTATGACTTCACTCCCTTGAAATTTCCTAGGAAAAATTGGCTGTCCTGTTATCACCACAGCTGAAAGGGTCTCTTGGCATTTCTCTCTTCTGGTGGATTAACCACAGGGCAGGATTGGTGAAAGGGGGGGATATGAGGTTCATCTGAGTGGATTATGACTCAAGACCAATGTTTTATCCTATTTTAGTTTCTCTATAGAACCAGTTTATTTAGGAGTCTAAACTCATATGTTTAAAACAGAAATGTTTAAAATGTTTTTCTAATAATTTTGTCCAACCAGCCTTGTCAAAATTTACCAGAGTGGCTCAATCATTATTGATATCTTTGTCAAATTTTATAATTCTTTGGGCATTCTTGTTTTAGAATAGTCTCATTTTTATATTTAAGGCTCATTCACTCCTGTTCATTTCCAAACTTCTACCTCAAAAGTCATTCCAAGCTTTTTTCCCCCCTCATCCTCTTAGTACCAACTAGACCTATCTTGGTTCTTGGGGTTTATGAGGTTAAATGTGGTTTGTACAAGTGTGATTGAAAGCAGTTTTGATTCCTCCGACAAGATCAGATTTGATTTAATAGGGGACATACCAGACCACATGGCTCTGTGAATTGTACTGGCTTCTCCTCCCCCCACCCCTCATTTCCACCATCCATACCAAAGATGCTCCTTCCCATATCTCTTGATCCTGGGATTATCCTTTTCTTCAGGTTAACTGTCTTTGATCTGGTATCAGCAACATGACCCAAACCTAGTTATTTTGTCTAGAGTCTGTTTGACCTGTTAGAAACATACACATCTTTGTCTAGTCAAATGGTGGATGTGGTCATTCCACTATGAAGACCTCCCTCCATCTTGCCATCACCCTGAAGTTTCTCTTTCTCTTGCTCAATTAAGAGGGGCAGATTAGACCTCTACTGATTAGACCTCATCAGATAAGCTGATGTTCAACCAGGGAATGAAATACAACTCACCCCTTCTTGTAGTCTTCCCAAACCTTTATAGCTGATTCTCTTGGGGTCTTACCCTTGGTTTTGGAAAAAGGAAGAAAATGGCTTCTTTTCATAAACACTGTATTAGTCAAAAAGCCAAGGACTTCTTTACCCCTTAAACTTTTTCTTATAGTCATTGGGTGCAGGATGGGGTGGGAAAGTAGGATTGGCTCTGAACTGGTTGCCTCTCAAAGGCCCTGAGGTGAATAGATAACCCCAACTGATGGCAGCTCTCTGAATGTGGGGTGCTTAATGTCTCTGGTTAATTCCAGGACACAGGAAAAACTTCATTCGATGTTCCATTACATATAATTGCATGTTTTAATAGTTTGGGGTAGAATTTACTCGAGTTATTTTTCAGCAATAAAAGATCACATTATTAAGATCTCTGTGCTTATTATGAGACCCAACATCCATTCTTCCCATCCTCCTTGCTAGCAGAATCATGATGTTTTTCATGAAGAAATACTTCTTTCTTCTCTCTCTCACATTATTTTTCTGGATCATTTAAGAGTAAGAAACAAACATGATGTTTCTTCATTCTTAAATATTTCAGTGTATATTGTCTTAACTCAAGGAATTTTCCTATAAAACCACAGGACAATTATCAAAACCAGCAAATTAACATTGATAATATATTATTCTCTAACCTATAAACCTTATATGCATTTTGTCAATTGGCCCAATGTTATGCTTTACAGCAAAAGAAAATCCAAGACATTTAATTGTCATGTTTATTTAGTGACAATTTTTAATCTGCAACTGTTCCTGAGTCTGTCTTTGTTATTTCATGACATTGACCTTTTTTAGGAGTATAGGCTGGTGAGTTTGCAGACTGTCCCCAGTTTCAATTTGGCTGGTGTTTCCTGGTAATCAGATTCAGAGAGTACCTGTTGGTTAGGCCCATTGGGCAGAGCTCAATTTCTTTAAAAAAAAAAAAAAAAAAAAAAAAAAGATTGGGGCGGCCTGAGTGGTTCAGCCTCGCTCTCGCTCTCGTTCTCGCTCTCGTTCTTGCTCTCGCTCTGCGTGTGTGTGTCATGAATAAATAAATAAAATCTTAAAAAACAAACAAACAAACAAACAACAAAGGGCAGCCAGAGTGGCTCAGCAGTTTGGCACTGCCTTTGGCCTAGGGCGTGATCCTGGAGACCCGGAATCAAGTCCCGCATCAGGGTCCATGCAGGGACTCTCCCTCTGCCTGTGTCTCTGCCTCTCTCTCTACTCTCTGTGTTTCTCATGAATAAATAAATAAAATCTTTAAAAAAAAAGATTGATTTTAGAGAAGCAATGTGCGGGGGGAGGGGCAGATGGAGAGGGAGAAAGAGAAGGAATCTCAAGCAGACTCCCTACTAAGTATAGAGCTCCAAGTGGGACTCGATCCCATGACCCTGAGATCATGCCCTGGGTTGAAATCAAGAGTCGGATGCTTAACCAACTGAGCCACCTAAGAGCCCAGAGAATTTGCATTTCTAATAAAGTCTCCAAATGTTGCTGAAGAAACTCTTGAAGGGACCACACTTTAAGAACCACTGTTTCAAAGCAAAGATTTGGTAACTTTGGGAAGTAAGATACTTTGAGTTTCTGATTTAAAAAAATATTTATCGGGATCCCTGGGTGGCGCAGCGGTTTGGCGCCTGCCTTTGGCCCAGGGCCTGATCCTGGAGACCCGGGATCGAATCCCACGTCAGGCTCCCGGTGCATGGAGCCTGCTTCTCCCTCTGCCTGTGTCTCTGCCTCTCTCTCTCTCTGTGTGTGTGTGTGACTATCATAAAAAATATATATATAAATATATTTATCATTTCCTTCCCCAAACTACATATACCTATAAAATTTTGCATTCAATCTTTAGGATCTACAGAATTTCCACTCCAGGCTAATCCATAGATGTTCTAGGAATCCTTGAGGATCTTTAGAGGCTGGTTGTATTATTTGGGGAAACTCAAGTATTAAAATGAGGATTTGCAATCTTAGGAGGCTACAGTAACCTGAGAATGCATATTCAATTCTTTCATTCATTGCTTTAGCCAGCAAAGGTTTCTCAAGCTCTTGCAGGTGGCAAGTATTGTATGAGGTGATGAGAATAAAATCCTAGCCTCTACAGAGGTCACAAATGACCACCCTGTGTGGCCTACACCACACATGCAAGTAACAGAGATGTGACATGGACCTATAGGCAACTGTACCCTTCATGATAATTACAATCTCAGGGAGAGGAACAGGTTAAACCTTTCCACTCAAGGCCCTGCCAAGTCCAAGGGGCAACCCCATCCATTTTTTAGTTCAAGGCCGATAGTCCCATTTCCAGGTTGTGTGCTTATTTCAGCCCTTGTTCTATGACATGTGTGTCTGGTCTTTCCTTATGAAGTTCCTTCTGTGTTTGATCCTGGTATTGTGAGGTCAAACCAACGAAGCACTTAAACAAGAGGGCTATGGAAAGTTTCACAGAGAAAATGGTGTTAAAACCAAGATCTCATTGATGAAGAGGAATTAGTTAAGCCAAGGGACATGGGAAGGGGGTAATTGTGTTCCATACAGTGAGATGGTATATCAGAAAGCCTTATGACAAAATTCAGGTTAAAGCATTTGGACTGTTTCCTTAAAAAAGAAAGAAAAGAAAAGAAAAAAAAGAAAAGAAAAGAAAAAGAAGAAGAAAGAAAGAAAGAAAGAAAGAAAGAAAGAAAGAAAGAAAGAAAGAAAGAAAAGATAATATGAGCTACTGAAGGATTTCAAGGAGAAGACGGAAGAGGAAGAACTGGCATACTGGCATCATGGACACATGTGGCCAGTGCAGTTGCACAGGATGTGTACTTGGATGGTTGGAGTTTAATGCTCCTATAGCTGCTATCTTAAAATTCTTAAGAACTTTCTCTTTGAATGTGTTTTCTGGAGGTGAAGGTGAATGTAACAGTGGAGTATATCTGGAGCTTGGAGCCTCTGCTCATGTGTGATTCCACCACTTGATACCTTCTTGCTTCTTAGAATATGTTCTTGGTCACCTATTTCCTATGTCCTCGTGCCTGGTCCTGCCCAACTCCCTTTCCCAACCCCTGCCCCACTATGGCTCCTGCCCTACCCCCAGGGAAGTAAAAGCAGGAGGCCCATATTCTGCTATCACCTTCCATTCTTGGGTAGGGCCTATGTGCCCACATGTGGAAGATTGAATACAGCCTCATTGCATCTTGGGGCAGAGCAAAGCAGTAGCCATCCCCACCCCCAGCTGGCAACCCCATGACATACTCAGTGAGCAACCCAGGCAATCCATTGTCCCAAGTACATCCCAGTGTGGAGGCTGCAACCCCCTGGGGGTCACCTCAGCCATGGTTTGGGACAGTGGAGCCTGTGAAGAAAGGAGATTAACTTCATGCCAGCTTAGGGTTGGGACCTGGTATTTCCCTGGTCCTGACAAGAGTTTTTATTTCATAAAGCTAACCACAGCTGTGATGTCAACGATGTGAACATAGGTGGCATTGGGAGCGAGACAAGAGAACAGGAAGCGAACTAGGACATTGTACAATGTGACTGACCACTCTGAGGTAAGTGCCCGGGAAGAGGAAGAGGGCTGGGTGAACTTGACAGAGCTGGTTGAAAACCAGAGGATTTGGAGAGGAAGGAGTCAGTGATCCCACACTTTCAACATAAGCAATGAGGAAATAATACTATAATTCACCATTATAAGAAAGAAACATAAAAGGTAGTGCATATGGGTAAGGGAATATGCTGGGGAAGGTAGGAATTCAATTTTGGATACAAGTGTTTGAGCTGTCTATGAACATGCAAGGAGAGATGGCCAGCTGCCATTTGGGTGTATACCTCTCAGAAGTAAAGTCTGCCTAGAAGCCTGGAGCTGGGAATCCAGCATATAGAGGAAGCTGAAGAATATGCAGAATGTCTTCTTTACAATAGGCTTTCTCCAGGTTTTACCAAAAAGAGATGGTTGTTCTTTCCTCTCTTCAGTGGAGACTGCTTGCCCCTAACCCCACCCTTCACCACAGGCCAGGAAGACGAGGTAAATACTTGAGAATGTTCCTATCTCCCCCTTACCATTTCAGACTACCATCCTCTCCCTTCCCATAAAGAGGCTAATGCCCTGATGATGGGCCATCCCCCACCCCTCCCCGTTGTTATCTCTCATCCCATTAGCTTTCACACTCATGACTGATAGTTTGGGTTCTAGGCTCACAGTATGCCCTCTACCCATGTGTTCTTGTGAATGATTCAGTCAACACTCCAGCCCCACAATTTCTTGATTTTTCATTACTTCAAAGACCTTCATGATCACTGTACTTGAGCTACCACACCTGTGACTCACTCACTATAACCCTAAACAACTGTGGAATGGAATGTCACAGAATCCATGAATGTCATGGAATCCATGAATCTCCTGATCTTTCCCCTCCATCCCCTAATCTTTCCATTGATCTCACTCTCTTGTTCTCAATATACCTCTGCCTTGACTGAGGTGAAACCTGTATCCTACTGCCTACTCCATTTTCTCTAAACCATTGGCTCTTTTTTATTTCCTTTTCTTTCCAGCCTGTACCATGTGATAAACCATTTCAATCCCTCTCTCACTCATTATATCAAACCCTCTCCCTTGGCTCTCTGCCCTACCCACCCTGTGCTCCTCCAAGCTACCCATTAGTTGCTGCGGTTCAGTGTGCCTTCTTCACTTAACTATGAAGCACTGCTAAATGAAAATCCTACTACAGCCCTCAATGTCACATCTTCAATTTAGCTGAATCTCATTGGGTCCATCCAACATTCTACATGTCCATGTGTCAGCTCCTTCTCTTGTTCTCATTAGTGTTGAGGTGCGGTATTGCTCATTTATAATGCTACGGTGAGCATGGGGTGTTTGAGAACTGATGTGAGAAAGAGGGAACCCCATGAACTCAATCTCAGCAGAGCAGAGAGGTCTGGAGAGAGGTTAGGAGGAAGAGCTGAGAGAGTAAAGGCTGGAGAAGAGCTCAGAGATCCAGTTTTATGTCCTGCCAAGGAGTCTAGACTTTATCCAGAAAGTTACCAGAGCCACTTAGTGACACTCAGCCAAAGAGTTACATGATTCAATTTGTGTTGTTAAAAGATGCCTCAGTTTCATTTAGAAGTGGAATCACCAGGCTTGGAAAGACTGGATTAAGGTGAGAGGTGATATGGAGAACAGGGGAGGTATCAAGAGATCTTAAGGAAATAGAATCATCGGGACTCAGTAGTTGACCAATACATGATATGAAAAAGAGCTAGGAGTCGGATAAAGACTGCCCAGTTTCAGTGGGGCTCTTCACCAAGACAGGGGTGAAGAAGCTCAGCATCAGGAGAAATAAGCTCAGCTTGAGGAAAAATACTAGCTTCACTTTCATATCAGCTACTCCTCAATTCACTGCAAATTGGTTTTTATCTCAACCACTGAACATGCTGTTATTAAGGTCCCCAGTAACTGTCAAGTTGACGAGCCCAATGACGAGCTCAAGTCCCTATTTCACTTCTCAGAGGCATCGAATATTACTGACCACTCTTATTAATACTAGACAGATCCACTTGGGTGTCTGGTGCCACAACAAACTTACCAATCACAGTCAATTCAACTGATCATCTGCTTCCTCAAACCCACTGTTGTCTTGTATCCCCGTGGGACAGCACACCCACCTAGGCACTCCCTTCCAGTTAGAGCTCTGCAAGTCCCTCTCATTCACCTCCCTCATCTCATAGGCTATAAAATCGATTTTCCCAAGTACATCTTCAATCTGAACTTACTCTTCATTCACAAAGTCCCAATCTTGGCTCAGGTTCTCATCATTTCTCACCAGGTTACTGCAAGTGTCATTTCCCTGGTCCCTCTTGTCCCTTACTCCTTTCCTTGCCTTCTACCCTGCCACCCGAATTATTTTTTTCAGATGAGAGTCTGATTCTGTCCTACCCTTGGTAGAATCTTTCAATTTTCTTTACCACTTTCAAGACGAAAGTCAAAAGCCTTAGCTGGGCACACAGGTCTCTTCCTAATTGGAACTCTTCTTACTTCTTCAGCATCAGCTCCTGACTCTTCTTCACAGCTACCTAGAATCCTCTCCCAGCCCTGAACTCATCATGCATTTCCCATTTCTGTGGGAACAGAGAGCTGTTACTGTTCTCCTGGTTTGGAAGTGCTTCACTCATTTCTTCATCTAGAACTTAAATTCTAGTTAACACCTACTTGTCCTTCCAAATTCAGCTCACTTCAACAACCCAGGAGCCTTCTCTGAATTCTTAATCTGAATTCAATGCCTGTCTTCTGGACCCCTAGATGGTTGAGGTATTCCTCTGTCATAGAGTTTTACCAACAATGCTGTATAATAATCCTTACCTCTATGCTTCTCTCTTAAACTAGAATTTGCCCCCTACATTGAGTATAGTGTCTGGCATATAATAGATGTTACATAATCAACTGTGTAGCAGGGTTGCTAACTCATGCATGGTACCCTTTGATGTTTAGACAAAAATGTAATGACTTTGGTCTCTAAGTAACCTTAACATTTTCTCATGCTCCCATTGAATGACTAGTGGGAAATTTTTAATTAAATATCTGTTGTCATGTAAGCTTAGCCTATCTGATAACTGAAATGGTTTCTTCAGGTAGCATTTTGCTTCTCTTAGATAATTATTCATTCCCTCACCCAGCCCTCCCTTCCCCCTGCTTCTTTTAACAAGATGGTACCTGATGTTTGGGGGAGAGACATGTGGCTTATTTGTCCTGTGATAGTGAAGGAAGAGAGGTTCCTCGAACTTCTGCAGGTACTAGAGTCCATACTCTGTGGTATCTGCTGGCTTTTGGTGTAAAGTCCCTCTCTGCCTGGTTGTTGCCTGCCTAGTTTATCCTGAGTCTGAAGTCTGTGGCTGGTGAGTTCATGATCTGCCTTTCTGCCGTGGGCAATAATCCTAGTGGTGCCTCCAGCTGGCTCCACCTCTCCTTATTTCTCATGGATTGCGAAATGAGATTTCATTTCATTCCCCATAGGACGAAATCAAATATTGCAGTTTCCAAGATTCAGTTATTGAGTTTTCTGTCAACACTCTCCAAAATATTTTCTCAGATTCTCTCCTAAGCATTCACAACAGGAAACATTTTGTCCAGCTTACCTTCTGTGGATTTGGATTGTCAAAACAGTACTCATGTGAAATATGCCCTCCCCCAGAAACATTTCTCTGTTGATCCCAATTGAGCATCCTTGATAGAAAGTTAGTCCATCAATGGTGTGTGTGATATTGTGCCCCCAATGGTGTTTAACCTACTCAAGAAACAACAAACACATCCTGTTCCCTGGGGAAAGGATTTCTCCTAACATTCCCAATAAAATCTAGTAAACAGAGGTGTGACTCATTTCATTGAGTCCTCTGAAGAAAGAGTCAATGAGCAAAGACTCTTTCATGAGTCATCTGGTTATGCTATTGGACAAAAACCATCTCAAAGCACTTACCACAAAGGCAATCTGAGAGATGTGTCAAACATTTCCTCTTCCTCCACGACATGTGTTAGAGGAAGTTTATACGCTCAGTATGCACAATGCTATGGTTGAACATTTGCTCCCGAGCCCACCACTGCCTCTTCATCTTCTGGTTCCCTCTCTCACTGTGGGTCCAGAATCACCTCAGCAAGGGCTCCAAGCAGAATGGAAACCCCAGCAAGCAGGTTGGAAGAATGAGACCAGGAGAAATGACAGGAGGATAGAAATGTGGAGAACCAAGGAATACAACTAAAAAATCAAAGGAACAGTAGCAAAGAGGTGAAGTGAAGGGGATGGTTGGGATCATCAGTTCATTCTTTAACTCTTTCTTGGCCTTCTAAGTAAGCCCAGATAATCCCCTTGTACTCACCTCCACGTGCCCACTTCATCACACTTGTGTGACACTTGCATTAGGACTTGAACATTAAAATCCAATTTGGCACCAAAAAGAGAAAGTTTTGGAGGTACCAGGTAAAGTCTGAAAGGCCCAGATGTATCTGGCACTAGAACTAATTTTTGAATAGGCTTTGGATTCATATCCCAAGATTGGATAGTCCATATCAAGAATTATCAAAATGCAGGAGGTAGGAAGAAAAGAAAGCTGATGGGGGTGCCGGGGGGCTGGCGGAGGGTTCAGGGTGGGGTCAGACAGACAGATGGACAAAGAGGGATGTTACTGGGCAGCCCCGGTGGTGCAGCGGTTTAGCGCCGCCTGCAGCCTGGGGCGTGATCCTGGAGACCCGGGATCCAGTCCCACATCGGGCTCTCTGCATGGAGCCTGCTTCTCCCTCTGCCTATGTCTCTGCCTCTCTCTCTCTCTGCATCTCTATGAATAAATAAATAAAATCTTTTTTTTTTTTTTTTTTAAAAAGAGGGATGTTACTCAGGATAGGAAGAAAATACACTGGGACAAGGAGAACGGAGTCAGACCCTGAGAACAAGCAGAAGCAGAGCTCAGAGTGTGTAGTAAAAGAATGTGTCCAATGTCCTCAAAGCTATTTGTGTACCCAGGTAGGTACAAAGCTGGCTTCATGGGCAGGAAAATTAACTTTCCCAGAGCCCTGCACTCAGAAGGACCTGCACTTTGTTTAATGCTCTGCTGTTACCTTCTTGGAATTCTTAATAGTTTTTGAAAAAGGACTTTGTTATTTTTATTTTGCACTGGACCCCACAAATAATACAGTCTGTCCTGGGTGACAGTGTAAAGGGTTTCATCCGCACATGCCATAGCAAAGAGCCCTTGACTCATGACAGACCGATGCCCCCCCAGTCTGTCCAGTGAGCAAGGAAAGGGAGGTTCCTCGGCTGTTACCATTTAAGCAATTTCAAAGGCCCTCATACACACTCAATTAGCAAACAAGAGGCTTAGGAAAGATGCCTTTTAAGTTTTAAGTTTTTTTATAATATCAAGGGCCTCCTGGCAATAAAGTTAGTTAGTTCTAGTTAATGCTAGAAGCCATCTTTAGTCTAGATTTGAATGAGCTCATTTCTAAGAACTCTCAATAAGTCCACCCTTTGTAGAAGAATCCTCCAAAGAATTATCAGTAAGGTTGCTTTTAGTGTTTGACTTTATATACTTAATAAATAAATATAAGACCATATATTTGTGCTCTACTTACTTTTCTGTGCTTTTTGTTATCAAATGTTGGCATGTTTATAGTATGAACTGGTTTTCCAGTAATTTACTCTCTATTTATAACATTATGAGCATAAGAAAGACAGATAAAAAAAAAAGAAAGATGGAGATAAAGGCGTCAATCAAGGTAACATGAACTTTCAATAGGTAGTATTAGTATTTTCATACTACAGGTATAGAAAATAGGTGTAAAAAAAACCCAAAAAGACTTTCCTTGTACCTTCAGTGTCTCACATATGCAAGCACACACACACATGCAGACACACAACCACAAACACACACACACACAAACGCACATTTCCATCAACCTAAACCAAACAGGCATGTTTGGTTTTTCTTCCAAATCAGTTGAGTTAAATAAAGGGTGCACATATTTTCACCATACAGGAAAGAAAACGATGCTTCTGTCCTGTTCATTTCTGTATCCACATTGCTCAGCACAGTATTAAATCAATATTATATTTGTTGAATAAATGAATGAAAGCCGTCTGACTGAAAACGTAGTAAATTTTCCATAATTTCAATGCCAAACATTGACATGGTTTCAAATGATCAGTTAACATTGTGAACTGTTGAAATAGTGTTGCTATGCCTATGGGTACATAGAAGAAGACCCTATACTCGCCAACAAGAGAAGTAATATCAGAGAGATAGATGGGCAGAGAGAACATTGAGAAAAAAATAGGAAAGAAGAAAGTTTTTGGTATTTTCACCCTCATTCTTTTGCTTTGTTATCCCTCTAACCCTCCTTCCCTTCTTTTTTTGTTTAAAGATTTTTTTTATTTATTTGAGAGAGAGAGAGAGAGACCATAAGCAGAGGGAGAGGGAGAAGCAAACTCCCCGTTGAACAGGGAGCCTGACCCAGGGCTTGACCCCAGGAAGCTAGGATCATGACCTGAGCCAAAGGCAGATGCTTAACTGACTGAGCCACCCAGGTGCCCCTCACCTTCCCCTCTTAATAGCCTCCACTACTGCTTTCATCTGCTTCTTTGCCAGTGACATCTATAAATGCAATATCTGATAAATTCACTCATACTAAAGTATGAATGGCTGCTACTATTTTTTGAATGAGCTTTCTGAATGAGTGTATTTATATTTTAATAAAGGATAAAGGAACGAGTTACCACCGTGGCACTTCCAGAATTAAGAAATGCCATAGAGATGTAAGAAGCTGAGAGTGGTGGTAGTGTAATTTAAGTGGAAGTGACCCTGCTTTAAAAAATAAGAAGTGGGATCCCTGGGTGGCGCAGCGGTTTGGCACCTGCCTTTGGCCCAGGGCGCGATCCTGGAGACCCGGGATCGAGTCCCACGTCGGGCTCCCGGTGCATGGAGCCTGCTTCTCCCTCTGCCTGTGTCTCTGCGCCTCTCTCTCTCTCTGTGACTATCATAAGTAAATAAAAATTTAAAAAAAAATAAGAGTGTTCCTTTTGAAATAGAATAAGTGCCCAAGTTGGGGGCATTCCCATAAAACTCCCATACCTTTTACTCCTTTTTATGTGCCCCAAGTAAGCTCAATGTACATTGAGAGACAGACAGACAGAAAAAGAGAGAAGCAAGCAATACAAGAATCTGGGGTGATTGATCCAACTGAAATACCATGTCTGAATTTCAAATCCTCAGTGGGAGCTCTGCTCTCTTTTCGAAGGAGAAAGCAGCCAGTCCTGAATGAGTCAAGGCAGGACAAGCCCTCGTGGCTGTCTAACCACAGGGCTGGAGTCTCTTGGGCCAGGCTCAGCACATTTTGCCCCACCTTGGGCTGCTTGGACAGCCAGACCTACATTTTAAATCAGTCTTTGGCTTGCCTTTCACCCTCAAAGTCTGAACTGCCAAGACAAGTCATCTTCTTGGTCTTGAAGGAAATTGCATGGTCCAGCTGGCCATCAGCCAACCAAGCAGCATTTATGGAGTCCCTCCTACCCCCGCAAGGTCCCAGAGCAGGGTCTGTGAGGTACGCAAAGATAAAGAAAAAGAGCTTGCTATCCAGCTAGGGAATTAAGATCTAAGCACATAAAAGGTAACTAATAAAGAGGAAAAGAATCAGGGGACTCTAGCCTCTCTTGAGAAAGAGATCACACTGCCATTTTTAGAATGCTATAGAATTTAATTGCATCAGGGGTTGTACAAAATAGGCTAAAGAGAAATGGATCCAGATTTCCATTCATCCTCAACTCGGATTTTGCATGTCACCTCAGGAAGTGCCACAAGTTTGCGTTCAAATTATCCAAACAAGTAAATCACTTAAATGCATGATACAACATGTATGCACATTGTGTGTGTGTGTGAGCCCATGAGAAATATCTCTTTACCCTCATCAAGAATTATTTTGCTCATATTATCTTTAAGACGTTAAGAATCTGCACTGCATAATTGTTGAATTTTATCATCCATACATTTATCTCCATTTCTCTTGAATATATATATATTCAATATATATACACACATAATGCAATTATTATTCAATAGAGGCAATGATCATTTCTATAATTATTTTATATTTTTCTCCTTTTCCACCAAGAAGGGAATGATCTCCCCTTAGCAAAAGGTAGGGGCTGTGTTAAAATCACTCACAGCAGTACGTATGTAGAGTTTAAGGGGCATCTTCTTATTTTCTTTGTCTTCGTATTTCTGTTTCTGTCTACCCCCTCCCTCCTCAAGTCCTATATATTTCCTCTCATCTCATAAGGATGTCTTTTCTTTAGACCCTGTATCTGGGATGAGAGGAAGGAGAACGAGAATATGTGCATGGAGGGTGGGGGGTGGTTGTAGTGGCTTGGGGAGAGGAGGAAGCCTTGGAAAGCTGAACCCTAGTTCTGGCTTTGTGATTAGGTGGTGGGACCTGCTGGCAGCCCCAACATTAGCCTTAGGGTTCATTTATGCTTTTGTTTTCTTAAGATGATCAGCGGTCCCAGGTGCATCAAGGGAGCATCAAATGGGAGTTTCAATTAGACGTGGAAGTTATGAGCAGATGAGGCTGAAGTCTATCAGTCAGAAGTATTCAGTAACAAATAGGGTTTCTTTCCTTCTACATGATCATATTACTCTTTCAACTTAATCTCAAGTATTCATGTTTTCCACCTCTCTAGCTCTCTTCTTTCCCAAACCTGAATTAGTCACTGCATTTCCCGTAAGCTAACTTGTGACAACAAAGTCAACCAAGGGGGGGGGACAAGCCCTTCCCTTTTCAGTTATTGTTTGACAAACAGGCATCACGGGTTTCAACATTTCAATAATGCCAAACAACAAGAGTAGCCAGGCCATGCTTTCCCCACATCCTTTTGGACAATTAATCAATTGTCAAGTGACTATCTGTGTGATTTGGACAAGTAACCACCTCTCTGAACTCCAGTTGTGTCACCTATGGAGTGAGGGGCTGGCATATATCCTGCCTGTCGTTCCTTGTAGTTCTAACAATGCTTCTCCTCACGCTCAGTGGCACTAGAGTTTGTTCTGTCGTAAACCAAAAGATGAGGCCATGTACCTAGAGGCGTGCGTTTGAGAGCCGTGGCTAGGAGACAATGCTGGGATTTGGGAGGCGTGTTAAAGACCTAGGCAAAGGAGCCTAGGGCCTAAAATACAGATAAAGATGTAAGAGAAGTGAAAGATGATGAAGGGCATGAAGGAGAAGTGGATGTATGAAGAGCATCTGCCCATGAGAGGGGGCCAGGAACCCCATGCCAGAAGGGGAAAGAGCCATGTAAAAACAAAGGTTGGGATCCCTGGGTGGCGCAACGGTTTAGCGCCTGCCTTTGGCCCAGGGCATGATCCTGGAGACCCGGGATCGAATCCCACGTCGGGCTCCCGGTGCATGGAGCCTGCTTCTCCCTCTGCCTGTGTCTCTGCCTCTCTCTCTCTCTGTGACTATCATAAATTAAAAAAAAAAAAAAACAAAACAAAGGTTAAGGCTTGGGAGCTTTAAAAATCAGTGCTGATGGGGCCTGAAGTGTCCTCTCCCTCAGCTTTAGGATGACTCCAGCTGAAGGATACTGAGGAATAACTCTTGCATTTGACCTAGTGATCTGCACTTCCTGCTGGAAAAGGAAAGACTAGCTGGTGGCGGTGGGGAGGTGGGTAGCTCAACCGGTCAGGCTGAGCCAGGGAGTGCAGCAGGAAGGACTTAGTTTCCTTGGGGCTGGAGGACTGAGAGAAAGCTCTAGTTTGGCCTTTGTGTAAAAGCAAGGGGCAGTCTGAAGGGACACTGAACTAGGACCCAATGCTAGATGCAGGCAGCACAACAGAGATTGAAAAAGGATGACCAAGGGTCAGCATGGCCTGGATTGGGCCTCTGGGCTTCCAGTAAGAGGGCTGGCTAATTTGGGCCACTGTTATGCCACTGGCTCCTAAAACTACGAAGTTCAGGTTCCAGGAGATGCTGTTGAGCCTAGCGATTCTCTCTCTCTCTCTCTCTCATTCTCAGCTCAAGTTCCTTCCGCATTGGCCTCACTTTCAGACAGCCACTCTTGGCAAGGTGGCCTGTGACAGCTTTGGGACCATATTACTTAGTGGGGTAATCCCAGGGAAAAGAGGCCTCTTCTCCCCGCTGTTCTGGAAGCAGCTTGAGGGAGGAGGTGTGGTGGACCAAGTTGACTCTGGTGCTGTCCTTGGGCCAGTCATGCTAGGCTGGAATATGTTCATCAGCCCAAATGATCATACTCAGCCCTGGAGCTGGGAGCAGGAGGGAGCAGGGATGAGACAGAAATGACCCCACCAGTTCTCAGCTGGAATGAGAGTGGTAAGACATGGTTCCCGATAGGACAACCAAGGAGCTGTTATCAGAGGGAGAATTGGGTGCCGGGCAGGTAGAAGCACGCTGACCCAGTGTGTACCCACTACTAGCTTTATTTGCGTGTAGCAGACATCCAGAAATTTCTGTCAAGAGAAATAACTTTGTGCAGTCACTAGCTGGATCCATATTATATGGATGACCCATTATATGAAACACAACTTTCCAGGAAAAGCAAAAGGAAAAGGTGGATGTCAGAATGCGGAGTGGTGGAAGTACCCAGAGACAGAATTTAAAGGATAGCTCTTTTAAGTTTATTCTATTTCAAAACCATAAACTCTCCCAGAATGATTTGTGTGTCTATACTAAAAGTCAGCTTCAGGGGTGGCACAGTCCCCTTGTGGCCTAGTGTCTTGCTTAAAATCTCCACCTCTTACCCCGGGATAAAGATCCTAATCCTTATCATGGCCTAACAGGTCCAGCCTCATCTTAACCACACTCTACATTATTCTCAGGGTGTCAGCCATTCTGGTCCGTTTAAGTCCTTCAAATGCTGCCCCAGACCACAAGATCTTTGCATGTGCTGGTTTTTTGTTTGAAATGCCCTACTCCCTACAATCTTTACCTGGTTAACATTTCATCTTTCTTCAGACTCAGCCCAGTCTTAATCCTCCCAAGTGACCTCTCTGGCTATAATTATGAATTCCCATAACACCGAGTATCTCTTCCAGGTACTAGGCATCAGTTATAATTTTTGTTTGTTTCATTTAAGGTAACGGTTGTAATTTAACATTTAGTTTTTTATTCTTAAATTCTATCTACTACTAGATTTCTGCCTATGATGGCAGAAACTGGTGTTTTTTTGTTTTTTGTTTGTTTGTTTGTTTTTCACCATTGAGTTGCTGGTATTTGGGAAGAATTTAGATTTTTTTTGAATTTAGATATTTAATAAATGAATGAAAATATTGATAATGGAAATGAGACACACTGATCCCAGACACAGTGACTATGCATATTAGTAAGCATTCAGTTTCAGGGCAATTTCAAAATATTTAATGATCAGTATGGCAAAATCATCAACTAATCAAAACAGATACTGGGATGGCCATCCCTGTGTATGCCAGTAGAGCATCAGCCCTGACTGAAATGATGTGTGAAAGTGCTTTGAACCACGAAAACAACAATACATTTTTAGTGGTTATAAATCTCAATCCATGAAAATCAGAGATGCAAAAACTATATAACATTTTTAAATTGAATTCAACTTTATTTCTTGAATTCCCATTCTGTTGATTGTAAAAATGTAGCTACCTCAGAACAAACTCACTCAGGATGTTCTTGAATGATTCAGGGTTTTCCCTCCTTGCCCCTGTACCTGGGGATAGGTCCAAGTTCTAGAGTGCTAACATGCCATACCTTCAAGGGATCAGATCCCTGGTGTTATCATCTTCCATTCTGGCATCTGCCAAGATGGTCCCTCCTCCTCCAGGTCCCTGGTCCTTGTCATCTCCCTACATTGACATTGGTGGGGGAGATGATCAGGTTTCTTCTAGGCTGTTACTGAATCCATGTGGGTCACGCTTAGCCCTTCTCTGTAAGTTTATTGACCATCTTTCAATAAGGGAAGGAGAGATGGCAAATTTAGGGATGCTTCATATGGGGACAGAAAGACTTGGGGTGGTCTCAGATGTTCCCTCTGTAGGTTGGCCAGGCTGCCATTTTTACGTTCCTGCTGCAACATGAGAAAGCCTTGCCACGAAGCCAGTCTCCCCTTAGATGGAAGCACAGCTCTCCTCTACAATACCCTACATCCTCTTCATGTCTTCTCCCCTGCCCACCCCATTTGGTCCAGATGACAAGAGAGTACAAAAACCCATCTCATCTGATCATTCATTCTCCTAACTATGTTGTTTATGGTACAATCTCTATGCTCTAAGTCCTTTAAGACTCTATTTTTTTGGGACTCAAAAATGTTTTCTTTTATCTTTTATCAAATACAAAGTCAGTGAAAACAGAGGCTTTTACTGTTGTCATGTTGGGCTGAGGATCACAGAAAATACCAGGAAGAGAAAAACACACATAAACCCATGTAACAAGATGGCACTACTGCAGTGTGATGATGCCGATAACTGCTTGTCTCATGAATCTATATAAAGAATGCTAACCAAAAAGGAAACATTTAAATTAGTATATGAAAGGTCAGCAGTCTCTAAAGCAATGTTTACAGAAAATTCTTAATTTATTGGTTTGAACTAATTAATTAATTAGTTTCCACGTTTTCTCATTGAATCTCCTTTAACCTCTTTTTTAATCTGATTTTTAAATGAGAAAACTGAAGCCCTGAGAAGTTAAGCAACCTCCCCAAGCTGGTAATGGGCAGAATAAGAGTCAGGACAAGATCTCCTGGTTTCTGATTCAAAACACTTCCCGTGACATTGCACAACTGGACAGAGGCAGAAGAAAAGACAGCTTGGCGTTAAAAGCAATTACACTGGGGTAATTCACTTGGCTGAGCCTTAGGGAAGGCGATGCTGATTGAGTGGTCATTTTGCATTTCGGCTGTAGGGTCACTTGCATTTCTGTGGGTTCTTTGGGACCGTTTTTGTGCAGCAACACCATTTCATTAGCAGAGCTCGGTCTATAATCGAGCCATGTGTGAATTCCAATTCACATCAAGATGGGAAAGCATGAAGTTATAGAAGACTGAGATGGGTGGCCAGACTCCCAGAGGAGGTCCTGGAGCTGCCAACCTCCTTCACGCTGCCCTGGCCAACAGCAATCAACCCCACTTGGTAGGCAAGCCCTCTGAGCTGCCAGGTCCAGAAAGAAATTTGAGATCTAATTCAGTCATAAACTTAACTTCTCTGATTGTCTATTAAAATTAGCTGTTTCTGTGATCTTCTGTTTGGCCCAGAATCCGTCATCTCCTCATAGGCTCGATCAGCCCCGTCTTAGAGAGTAGAGAGGGTAAGACAGAAGATTCTTTCTTGGTCACACTTGAATCTGAGCCCAGGACACTGAGGAGATTCTTGGAGTCACTCCATGCTCCTGTAGCCCCAAACCCTTCTGCTGACCCTAAGATAGCCCTATTCACCTTAAATTCCTGTTAAAAGACCAAAGGGTGTCTTCTGTCAGGACAGACCTCAGAAAAAAGCAGATGTGCTGGGATATTTAATCTAAATCTGCCAGCCTGAGGCAGACCTGACCCCAAATAGAGTCCACACAAGACAGATAGACCAGCTGGGATCATGAGTTAAGATAGCAGGACAGTGGCTTCTTAGTTAGGATGGGATGTCTTGCACGAGGAAGGGGAGGAATGTGTTTGCCTGTAGGCTAGGTGATTCCATCCAGAAAGCTTTCAGCTGGAGTGGAGGAAAGAGAAGAATGCTTAGAAAAACTGGTGGAACCAGTAACTGTGGAGTACGGCCGGAGTGACTTGGGAGGGAGAATAGACACGCAGGAGGCGCCTGGTGATTCCCAAGGGAAGGAAGCCAGAACCGCACGTTGGAGCTTCAGCTGATGCTCTGCTAATGCCCAGAGCGAGTGAGAGAAACGAAATGGATTCCAGACCCTACCAGATGACCACTGCAATCTCAGGGGTGTGGCTGGCAATTGCTGGAGAGTGGCATGCTGGCAGTACTGGTGTCCAGTTCAGTGAACCATGGGAGGGGTCAACCACAGCATGACAAGAGCTCCCATCACGAGCACCTCAAAATGCACCTGGCCATCCTCTTCCTTATCTCCTTATAATCCCTACGTTGGGAATAGCACCAACATCAACTCAGTCACTAAGCCAGAAATCAGCCTTTCCCCCTGATCCGTCATTATGATCCACTGAGATCCTCTAATCTCCCCCTCTCTTCTACAATCCCCACAGCCATGCCCTTATTTCAAGATCTCACCATCCTTTGCCTGGCCATTGTCCCAGTAGGCCCTCCTAGCCCCAGTTCTCTACACTATTGCTAGAGAAATCTTGCCAAAATGTAAAATCCTGTCACTCCCCACTTAAAATCCTTCCAGAACTCCTCATTGCCTTCAGGGTGAAATACAAAAAGGCCTGCCTATCTCTGCAGCCTCACTTCCTACCTCTCTGCTGCAGATGCTTTGTGGTCCAGTCATTCTGAAGGGCATGTTGTGTCCTCTCCAGCCTCTCCCTTTCCCTTCACCCCTGCCTGGAGTGTCCTACCACCCCACCCTACCCCTCAAAGTCTAAAATGCTTGTGGGCCTCCAGGACTCAGTTCATATACCCTATTCCACAACCTATGTTGAGAACCCCTGCTCTGGGCTCCCTAGTCTCCTGGTTTACCTTTGTGGGCACTTGTACACTATAGACAAAACCCTTGGCCTTGGGCGGCCAGGTGGCTCAGCGGTTTAGCGCCGCCTTCAGCCCAGGGCGTGATCCTGGAGACCCAGGATCCGGTCCCACATTGGGCTCCCTGCGTAGAGCCTGTTTCTCCCTCTGCCTGTGTCTGTCTCTCTCTGTCTCTCTCTCTCTCTTACGAAGAAATAAATAAAATCTTTAAAAAAAAAAAAAAAGACCCTTGGCCTTTGGTGACTTTGGAAGATGTAAGAATGCCCACTTTTTCCCAAGTTATGTGTTTTCAGTGTAGATCTCCCCATACAAGCTAACTGCTACTTGACTATTTTTCACTGGGAGACCAATCTTTTCTCATTCCCAGGTAATTGTTGCCAGTGACAACAAGCCCAGTTATGGCAGGTACTGGGCTTTTGACCAGGGTCCTTAGGAGCTGAATAGCCAATAGGGCTTCCAGGAGAGTACTGAATTAGCCAGACTTCCCCATGGTCATCAGCAGCCTCAGACCACTGCAAACTAACCCCTCCCCCTGGAGAGGAACCAGGAAACTCACTGTCTGGCCTCCTGGGTTTCTTCTTCTAAATCACCAATTATCTGAAAACCACATAAAGCATTTCTAATAGTGAGTAGGGGGACAGAGAGAAGCTGAACAGACTCCTCCTTCATTTCCTTCCTGGGAAACATGAGAAGTGGGAGATAAGTATGTGTTCATATCACCTAGGTATCAAGAGCCTAGGTTTTATCCCCCCTTAATCTCTGTATCCTTGGGATTCATCACAGTACCTAGCACATAGTAACTGCTTAAGAAATGTTTTCTGAATAATGTCATGTGTGAACATCCAACTACGTGTTCAGTAAAGTGGTTAGGCATGCTGGATTCTGAATTCAGATTGCCTGGGGGATTCAAGGTCAGACTCCATCACATACTGTGTGACCTGGAGTGAACTGCTTAACCTCCCTGGAATCTGTTTCTTCATCTGAAAAATTAATGTAGTAACAGTACCCACTTTTTAGGGCTATGGGAATTAAATGATTTCATACATGTAAAGTAATTAGACACGTGCTTAGCATACAGTAAGTGCTCAATTAGCATCAGCTTCTTGGAAGGAGCATTACAGATAGGATCCAAGTCATTCTCAAAGCCAGACAGTCCAAGAACTTTTCTTACTAAAAAGGAAAAAAAGAAATATGATGAAGTATGTAAGTATACCTAAGTATGGGTGTATGTACATGTGTAATCAGATTTTTGGTACTCAGAGATTAAGTCCTTTCTGCCCTCTTGACAGTAAAATGCCCTTTATTTCATGAAATGATCGTGATAGCAAATGGTTATTGTTGTCCTTACTATCTTGGCAAATCAAAGTATATATTGCTTCCCCAAGTGCTTTTGAAATATTGCTGGTCTGTGAATACAGATGCCTGGGAAAGACTTGGTTATTAGTGAGGAGACGGAGACCCTTGGGGAGTCTCTCACTCATGAGGTTATATCATTGAGGACAGTGGTTCTCAAGCTTAGCTGCATTCTATTGTCACCTGGGGAGCTTACAAAAAAACCCTGATGCCTGGGTCTGACCCCCTGGGGTTTCAATATAAGGAGTCTGGATATCAGGACATACAACATAGCCAAAGAGAGACAAATAAGTGATCTGGAACAAGGAGCCAGACAGTGGCCATTTATTTATTTATTTGTTTATTTATTAGTTCTCTAATCCAATACATGCTCCTCTTTTCTTGTATTATTCCTGGAGTGGAAAATGGACCAAATAAAAACATATAGGAGTGGAGAAGCGTCAGGAATGGAAAGAAGTGGCAAAACATTTGTTTTGCAATTGATTAGCATTTTGAAACCCCATCTCATCAACCACCTTCTCTCTTTATAACATGTAGGTTCAAGAATCCCCTGATTCCTAATTATGTTTGATAAAGCCTCATCCTCTTCTTATTTGATTTAAAAATGGCTTTCCTAAAAATAATAACACAATATAAGGAAAATAATTTCTCAAAATCTTCTAAAGAGCCTTTGGTATTCCTCTTCATGCCATGATTGTGACATCATCTAAAACATTTAGTCACCCAGAAATGTTCTTCCTCTCAGCTTTTAAAATTCCTTATATATTAAGATATATTTCTAATTATATTTCAAATAAGAACCAGATGTTTTGAACACTTTACTTTGAAACCCCTTCTTGAATCTTATTTAAAAACTATTAGATGGGGGTGGCATTTTGGCTCACTCTTCTCCTGCTCTTTCTGTATATTTCCCAAAGATTTAACATTCTCAGATATTTGGCTTGGGAATTTGTGAGTTTGCCTCTAATAGAAAATTGTTTGTAGCATTTGACTTTTCTCAAATGTGTGAAGCCAAGTGAAGGGTTAATTTTGCAGGTAGCAGTGTTACCAGTTTTCTGTAACAATCTTAGAATTAGAAAGTTGTGTTTGTTTAGCTGATTATTCCCTTCTCTTCATCAACCCATGGTCTTCACCTTTCTTGTAAATGGAACAAGCCCGTTTTGTTTTAATACTCACTGTAACTTATGCCGTATCTTGCCTCAGGCATGCTTACTGCTCATGTAATAGGGAAGTGCAAAATAATACGGGAACAATTAGCTGTAACTTAGAATAAAATTTCTTTTCCTCCTGGGATCTTGCCAAATCACTACTGGTTAGAGTTTATATGTGAGCCTAGATTAAGTTCCCACATCTTGAATTGTATGGAACACAAGACTCTCACTCTTCCTGGGGGCAAATGCTGGGCTCTAGGTGTGAAGGACGTCCAGCAAAGGCAGAAAATAGAAATAGAGACTCCCATGTTTTCAAAGGTCACAAGACTCTCACTCTTCCTGGGGGCAATTGCTGGGCTCTAGGTGTGAAGGACGTCCAGCAAAGGCAGAAAGAATAGAAATAGAGACTCCCATGTTTTCAAAGGTCAAGACCACTGCTGTGTTTCTTACTCCCAACCAAGGTTCCTGAAAAGGAAGAGAGATCAAAGGGACAGGAGCTCTGTGAGGCTGACTTCAGGGGCCTATTACTCTGTCCAAATGTAGCGTCACGGGGAGTCAGGTCTGGAAAAGACACCTTGAGTTTGGCCTTTTTTTTTTTTTTTAAAGATTTTATTTATTTATTTGACAGAGAGTGAGAGAGAGCACACATGTGCACAAGCAGGGGGAGCAGCAGGCAGAGGGAGAGGGGGAAGCAGACTCCCTGCTGAGCAGGGAGACTGATGTGGGTGGGGCTTGATCCCAGCACCCTGGGACCATGACCTGAGTTGAAGGCAGATGCTTAACCAACTGAGCCACCCAGACACCCCTAGATTAATCTTTTTCATTTACTATGGGAGCCCCTCATGTAGAAAGACTCAAGACTCAAGACTATCTGCTCCTCCGGCTGGTGTACAGAGTGGAGTGAACTATTTAAGTCTTACACTATTTGCTCCTAGAACATGCCAGTACAACATCATGTTTGGCCCCTAGCTTATTTTCCGACTTCATCTTCTGCTTTGCTCCCTCTTTCCTCCACCCCTTGCTGTGCCTGGGATGTGCTGTGCCCTCCCAGGCCTCCCTCCACCCTTCCCTCCTCTTCTGGACCCAACGAATTCACAGCCAACGCTTGAGACCCAGGTCAAATGCCACGTCTCCAGCACAGCCTCTCCTGGCGCCCCCACTCAGCTAGTCGTGGTCACCTCTGTGTACCCAGGTTATTTTGGCACATCTGCCTTCGCATTTCATCTCGTCATAATGTAAAGTTTGGTTCACAGCTGTGAACTCTGCAAGGATGAGGACAGTGCCTTTGTGTCCCCTTGGCCCCACAGTGATGGCTCCTAGGAGAGAGAAGATATATTTGCTCGGGGAGGAGGGGGAGGGTGGAGAACACATGGAGTCCTGGCGATTCTGCCTGTCACTGAGTGACCACCCTGTGCGGAGTGAGAGACCACACAGTGCTCTCACTCCCTTGCTGTGCTCCTCAGATGATGCAAATGTGAGTGTGTGAGTGTGAGTCTATGTCATGGACCTCAAGCATATGGCAACTATACCTTCCCATGTCAACTGAAGTCATGGTGATCCCTTCCAAGACCGGAGGCAACACTGGCTATTAGGACACAAGTGAATAGACTGCCATCATTTATGGGCAACTTAAAAGACTTTCTAGGGCTCCCTGGGTGGCTCAGTGGTTTAGCACCTGCCTTTGGCCCAGGGCACGATACTGGAGTCCTGGGATCGAGTCCCATGTTGGGCTCCTGGCATGGAGCCTGCTTCTCCCTCTGCCTGTGTCTCTGCCTCTCTCTCTCTCTCTCTCTCTCTCTATCATAAACAAATAAAATCTTAAAAAAAAAAAACTTTCTAGTGTAGTTCCAACCATATCTGAGTTTGGCCTTGCATGCCAGAGAATCCAAACCCACTATAGCTGCTAAGAGGTAAGGAGTGAAGGCACAGACCAGATAACTTTTTAGCACCCTCTTTCTCTAGGGGGAAAACAACAGAAATTTAAAAAATACTCTAAATACATAAGGATGGTTTATTTAAAACAAAAGCCACTGAAGAGTATGGCATTAGCTCAGATGTAGAAGGGTGTAATGCTTATTAAAACAAGCAGAACACATCCTTGCTACCTCCCAATGGAGATCTTCAAAATATATATATATTTTTTGGCAGATGCTGCCTCAGGCTGACAGGTACATATAGCACAGGACACATAGTCCCATGCAGCAGCCTGTAGTCACAGCAGTCCTTCCCCTCACATTGGCAGACAGAAGCTTCTGCTCTACTGTTTTCATTGGGACCTAGGCAGATTTGGGTCCTCAGCTCCTGAACTGGAGCTGGAGCTGGAGCCAGAGCCACAGCCTGAATCATGATTTGAGCCTTGCTCTTGGACTTCACTGACAGAGCCTGAGACCCGTGGTGATGGGGGCATAAGTACATTTTCCCATCTTGGTTTGGGTGATGTAGGTAAGTCAAATGAGCTTGTAGTTGACACTCTGTGGGATCTTGGGCCTGACCTCCTTAGGCTGTACGAGAGCCTTGAAAGTGCATATCTCTCAGGAACTTGGGTCCACTCCCTTGAGAGATTCATACCTTTGTGACCAGGGTTAATCAATGCTATTTCTGTACCATTTTCGGGACTGGTTGTGCATGGTGTGATTCTTGGACTTGGCTATGTGTGCATTGAAATCCAAGGCTCCCAAAGGGCATGGGACCTGAAGAGAAAGAGGGAGGCTACCAGGACATCTTCAATCTTGGAGCAAATTTCGTTCTATGAACTTGTGAGTTAGTGAAACCAGCTGCACTTAGTAGACTTAGGTATGCCTCCATAATTAATCATTTCCAACCTCCTGTAGATTCTGAGTAAGGATTATTCCAGAACATTTACCCCCAAAGAAGGACTTTGCCCAACTATCTTGGCCCCAAACAAACTTGTTTCCTTTGACTCTGTTTTTTCTTCATGTGTAGTCTTTCCATTCATTCTTTGGTCTAACCAATGTTAACTAAACACCTAACGTATACATTGCTTGGCCTCGTGTGTGCAGGTGTAAATGAGTCTACCATGGTTCCTGGGGTGGGGAGGGGGGGCGAGAAGAACCTTAAACCAATGCTTACAATGAAGAATGCTGAGGGTATGGGTGGCGCAGCGGTTTGGCGCCTGCCTTTGGCCCAGGGCGCGATCCTGGAGACCCGGGATCGAATCCCACGTCGGGCTCCCGGTGCATGGAGCCTGCTTCTCCCTCTGCCTGTGTCTCTGCCTCTCTCTCTCTGTGTGGCTATCATAAATAAATAAATTTAAAAAAAAAAAAAAAAGAATGCTGAGGGTATTGTGAGGAAGACAGGTGTTCTACAAGGCCCCATGGAGCCCACCTTCTCTCCATAAAGCCTGTGTCTTTCATCTTGTAGGCATAGCAGTACACCTGTAAGCAAACCCTGTAAGGTTTGCTTTTTCTTAAGTTTGTTGTTTTTGTTTTTGTTTTGTAAAGCTTAGTGAATGTAAAGTATCTAATAAGTACCAATCAATTGTACTATTATTTAAAAGCCAGTTTTTTAAAGCTTTTTTCTATTGACAATTTGAAAAGAAGAGTGTAAACATTTGTAATATGTAGTTCAATTGGCTACCAATAAATTAAGGCACTAAATAGCTTCTCAGAAACTAGGCCTACTAACTTCCTTCTTTCTTCTCCTTGATTAAGTAATTAATAGGGGCACCTGGGTGGCTCAGGGGTTGAGCGTCTGCCTTTGGCTCAGGTCATGATCCCGGAGTCCTAGGATCGAGTCCCACACAGGGCTCCTCACCGGGACCCTGCTTCTCCCTCTGCCTATGTCTCTGCCTCTCTCTCTGTGTCTCTCATGAATAAATAAAATCTTAAAAAAGAAAAGAAAAGAAAAGTAACAGCCAGCTACTGGAAAATATCCAACAGGACCCTCGATTCTCCATGCCTCTGAAGGTGTGATAATGTTCTGCCACAAACAAACGTACGCAAACATGCATCCTAGTGACCAGAACGAAGGCCACCCTCCAGCCAGGTCACCTCTCAGATGATGTGAGGGCCAGCCACCCTGGAGGGAATCATGCTAAGAAGGAAGGAGCTACCTCCAGGCCAGGTATCCTCTTTCAGAGGATTATATTATTTAACTTCACGTGAGTCTGTTCAATATGGTGGGGTGTGGCTGTACGGTTCACTCTTTGGCTATCAAATCCTGTCAGTATCAAGGCTTGTCTCCCAAATTCCTAATTCCATGAATGCTGCAAACTTTAATGGAGGCGGTGTGTCCTTTGTTCTCCTCTTCATGCCAAGGAAGATGGATTTTCCAATCAACTTTTAGTGAGCCAGTGCCTCTCGACTGTGAACTTCAGCAGGGCTTCCTGTTTTTCTCTCTTTAGGTGGGAGAGCATGGCTAGAGGGGGCTGAAATTGGGTACATATCTTCTCCCAGGTCAGTTAGACATTAAAAAAAAAACATAACAGGTGAGGCTCTGGTTAAGTCATTTCCCTCAAGGGCAGGCCTTGCTAAGAAGAACCCAGTGCTCTTGATTATTTCAAAATAGTTCCTTTTCCCCTTCTCCCTCCAGAAACAGGAGATTTTTTTGGCTGATATTCACTGTGAAAACCCAGTGCACCAGGAGCTAATATTACCCAAGGTGGAGAGGCTGCTTGGTGATTGGGTGTCCCTCGAGTATTTATCTCTCAGATTTGTCCACCCTGAGCCTCCGGCAACTCATCAGTGCAAGTTTTCCTAGACCGCCCTGGTTCCCAGGGAAGTGTCTGTGTCTCTCCAATTTGGTGGGGGCCAGTTTGCCCTTTGTCCTCACTTATCTTAAAGATTTAAGAAAAGTTGCTGACTTTTTAGCTTGTTCTTTTTTTTTTTTTTTTTTTTTTTTTTTTTTTTTTTTTTGCTTGTTAGCATGGAGTATCAGCTTCTAATCGTATGGGCTGGATCTGAAACCAAGTCTCCAGTGTATTTTTCTCCTACCTATCCACAGAGCAGTCTGAAATAGATATGAGAATTTGCATAACTGAAACTCTGGTCATTCATTTCAGATAGTCTCTGTAATCTTCAGAGTTCAGAAGAACTTTCTAGAAAAAGTTAATTGTGTTTTTGAAAAGGGGTTAAGTCCTCCACAGTTTGGGCAGAGGTAAGAAATCAGATCATGGGGTGGGAAGGCTTGCTTCTGGTAGAGCCTTTCTCTCATGCTCATAGTTTAATTCCAAATCGGTGTGATGAGAATGCTTTCTAGTCCCCCAAGGTGAGGAGGGGAGCAAGGATTTTCCCTCCTCACCCCTCTGGTCCATCAAATCCCAAATTCAAGTTCTCCTGGATTGGTTTCATCCTCAAGACAAAAGGAGCTCAAAATTCACTTAACTCTCTGGGCTCCTTCTCCGCGCCCCCACACACACCAGATCTCAACCTAGTAAATTCCTTATTATTATATCTGGGGTTTTAAGAGGTTTGAATTTTTTAAATGTATTTTATGTAGCATTTTTAGTGATTTTAAGTGGGAGAGCTGTTCCAAATAACCTACCCAAACAAACCTCATCCTAGAAAGGGAAAAATACTCTATTTTCTTAATAGAATTTATTAATCTGAAAATTCTCTCCTTACTCTGCTAATCATCTGACAAGTCCAATGAGATTATACACTCCATTACATTCAGTCTTGATCATTTACATATCTTCGAGGCTTGACTAGTGCCCAGCACATGGAAGACATCTAATAAGTGGTCATGACAGTAGTAATAATAATAATAATAATAATAATAATAATAGTGAATTTATAACAGTAAAGTCACAAAAAGAGCTTTTTTAAAAAAATGGAATCTCTACTCCCAACATGGGGCTCGAACTCACAACCCTGAGATGAAGAGTCACATACCCCACTGACTAAGCAGCCAGGTGCCCCCTAACAGTAAAAGATCTTAAACATGGACATATTTAGTGTCTTAGCTGACAGCTCTGCTCCAGTCCCCCCTTCTCCAGACCATGTGGTGGGAGATTTAACTTTGGAGAGCTTATGCTCTCGACTTTCAGTAGTGCCCCATTGCCTTTCCCACAGAGACTGTATTTCTTAGCTTGGTATCCATACAAGTCTGGCCATAAACTAATTTTCTATTCTTTTTGCATCCTGTGTTCTCCCCCAAATCAGTCTACTTGGCATTTTCCAAACATGTAACACAACTTTGTGCTCACTAATTCCCCTGCCTTGGCTGTTCTTCCCATTACCTCGTCCTTCTGTTCCAAACCTTCTATTCCTTTGACACACCACTCAAATTCCACTTCCTCTATAGTTCCTTCTCTCATACCCTGGCAAGAATTAATGTTCCTTTCTTTAAACTCCCCAAGTGTTTTGGGCTTCCTTATATATCTCTTATCACATGTGCTTTGCATTATAACTATTTCTTTACATGGATTAATGCTTCCCAAAAAAACTTGATGGTGCCTTGCACATTACAGACACTCAACAAATATGAATAGAAAAATGAATCACCAAAACAGGCTTAGATTGTGAACCTCGAATAATACCAAACAAGGGGATGTTTGTCTACTCCAGCCAGAAATATCTTATCTTTCAGACTCTGGGAGATTTGTAAATATAGTAGGGTCAAACAGTAGCCATATCGATGGACACTTATTTATTTTTATTTCAAATTATTTCAAATTATTACTTTCCATCTGTTTGGCACCTCTTACAGAATGGCTTGGGGGCCCATTGTTCTCCTTTTCTCTTTTTTTCTTTTAAATTCTAAAGCACATGAAGAATTTCATCAAAGGATTCACTTAGAGAATCTAGAACTAAAAGTTAATTCTAGCAACACCCACACCAAATTGAGTCTGACTCACGTTTCCTATCAGCAGTTCCTGTAACCTTGCTGAATTTCTCATTTGTACTATTACTTCACTGAATGCCACAACCCTGAAAAACAGAGACCCAATATAGCATTTCTCTTTTTTCCAAAAGCTAGGTTTTACAGGTGGAAAATTTAAGTTATAAAATTGAGCATTCGAAACACTGCATCTTCAGCATAATGGGGTGGTTTTCTTCTTCTAAATAGGAATTGGCAACTGTTATGTTATCAGTTATGTTAATGCAACAGGCTGCATTATTGCATTTCATTGACTACTAGGAATCTTCTAAGTTCTGCAGAAAAGTACTTGTGGTGAGTGTATTCCCTCCCATACTCTTTCAGAGGACTCACAGGGGGAGGACTATTACTGGATGTATTACCACGAATACTGCTACTGCATGAATCAAGGAGATACATGGGTCTGTATTAATGTTTTCAAACCTCCCTGCGGTTCAGAAGAGAAGTTTAAATAACCAAAGGAAATGCCCCAAGAAGTAGTATGCTTGAATTAACCTCAAACTAAGGGAAAACTAATCTGATAAAAGAAACACTTTTGCAGATCACAAATGGATAGCTTTAGGAGGAAAAAAGAGGACAAAGGATAGATGTAATTAAATTTCAGAGAGAAAAATTCTCTAAGGCAGGAATGTCATGGGCCAGGAAATCTAAATTGGATGGCAGAAATCTGAAGAAGACCCAGGAAGTCCTAACAGAAGGAAGGGGTCAGTGGTGAGGGATGCCAAATAATGCTTGATAGAATTTCAGTCTGTTTAAAGGTTACATCGGGTAATGTCTCATAGGATTCCAAATCTGACATCTTGTTGATAATGTTGGAGGCATCTTGGTGTGGAATGTGTTGTATCCCAACGAGGTTATAGGCCTCAAACCCATTCTTCTCATAATCACTGCCAGAAATCCAAGCTTCTCTGTTCAACCCAAGTTACACCCCCATACTACTGCGTTCATCCTCAGTTGGATCCAATCCCCAACCCAACCTCCCCTCTGGCCCCTTACTCCCCCTCCAAGTAGAACCTCCACTTCACAATCAGCAAATCCCTCCAGCTCCACCTCCATTTGTTCCCAAGCACCCAGCTCACCCTGAGAATGCTTCACTGTAGCCCAAAAGTGTGCTGTTTGTCACACACCTCTTAGGACTCGGGACCAAAAGCAAAAGCTGTGCTTTCCTGGGTTGCCATTACCCTTTGCAGGCCATGTCTCTGTCCCTCTCTGTTGCACAAACCCCCGCTTTTTGAGCCTCATACCATTCACATGCCACCTTCACACACAGACTTCCAGAACACACCGTTCGCATTTCACACACACACCCTTCCTGTGCTCAAGGCTTTAGTTCCTGGCTGCCTGTCTTCCTTTCCACCCCAACTCCTACAGAATTTTTGGCTTTTTCAATGTATGTGGTGATGACACACCACCACGCTGGCCTCTTAAACCTTTGACCACACAACTGTCTTGAAAGCAGCCACCACAGCCAGGTCACAGGTGGATGAGGTCCTCATATTGCCCCATCTCTAATCCCACATCTCTCTCACCCACCACACCTTCCCACCCTCCGATCACTCCTATTCAAATACCTCCACCACAAAGTCCTTCAGTCCTTCAACTGTGTGACCAGCGTCATCCACTGACACTCATTCTCCCCTGAGGGGCTTGTCTCCTAGTCCATGGAGAGAATGGGAGCTTGGGAGGGGACCTCCCTGCTCTTCCCATCTCCAAACTGGCAAACTCATTAGCACCTACATCTGGTTCCCTTCTGTCTTACCGGTCTGGTTTATGCTGTCCTACAACACTGCTCTGCTTATCCACAGGACCATTCCAATAGCTTACTGATATGTTTTAATATCTACATTCTGAGAAGGAACTTTTCTCTGATGTGCTGGCAGGCTGACGTTGGGTCGTGCTGGCTCCTAAGAGTCAACTGTTAAATTTTCAGGGGTTTTGCCAACTCTTTGGCATTACGTTGGTAACTTGGAATTGGCTCTGCTGAGTGCTTATACCTTGACAAATGAAGCCTTTGGTTTTCCAACAGGGGTTTTATTAAATATCTACCAGCATATTCCTGTCCTATCTTTCATCCCCCTGCTGCTACCAATGGGTTCTCTACTGCTCCTCCCATCTTTGTCCCTGTTGAAACAAGATTTCTAAGAGCAGTCCCAGCAATGAGTTCCTGTCACCTCTTCAAACCCACTCCAATCTAGCTTCTGCCCTGTCAGAGCCACTCAGCACCCCCACATTCCAATCCAAATAATACTTGTTCAGTTATTTTACGGGAGTTTTGCATTCAACTTCCCTACCTACTTCCTCCTTCTGGAAAACACATTCTTCTCCTAGCTCCTCTGATACCACACTTTTAGTGTTTCTGTTGCCTCTCTTGCTGTCCTTTTTTCAGAATCTGTTGCAGGCTTCTCTGTGCTTCCCTCAGACATACATGCAACTTCTAAATGTTGGCTTCCCAGGGTGGGGTTCTAGGCTCCCTTACCTCCACTGTGCTTTCTCCCCACATAACTGCATCCTGTCTCATGACTTTACACACTGAAGATTCCTAAAAGGATACCTCAAACCTCTGTGATCTCCAGATTCCTCCATAATGGCCTATTTGACAGTGGATGCACACTTTGCTTTAAAAGTAACGTGTCCTGGGGCACCTGGGTGGCTCAGTCGGTTAAGCGACCAACTCCTGATTTTTGGCTCAGGTCGTGATCTCAGGGTTGTGGGATCGAGCCCCATGCTTGGTAGGGAGTCTACTTGGTATTCTCTCTCTCCCTCCCCTTCTGCCCTCTCCCCACCTATAAAAAATAATAAGGGGTACCTAGTTGGCTCAGTCAGCTAAGCCTCTGACTCTTTATTTTGGCGAGGTCATGATCTCAGGGGTGTGAGATCAAGCCCCAAATGGGGCTCCATGCTCAATGCAGAGTCTCCTTGTCCCTCTCCCTCTGCTCCTTCACCCCCACAAATAAGTAAGTAAAATCTTTTTAAAATAATAAATAAGGGATCCCTGGGTGGCATAGCGGTTTAGCGCCTGCCTTTGGCCCAGGGCGCGATCCTGGAGAGCTGGGATCGAATCCCACGTCGGGCTCCCGGTGCATGGAGCCTGCTTCTCCCTCTGCCTGTGTCTCTGCCTCTCTCTCTCTCTCTGTAACTATCATAAATAAATAAAAATTAAAAAATAATAATAATAAATAAAAATAAATCTTCAAAAAAAGGTGGCATGTCCTGATTCCTTCACAACTTGGCAATCTAGTCCCCACCCCACCCCCACCCCTACCCCTATTCCCCACTTCAGTAACTAATGGTATGTTCAGTCATTTGCCTGAGCTGGAAATGTGGCCATCCAGAATTCCTCCTTCATCCTCATCCCAAGGCATCAGCAAGGCCTCTGTGTCTACCTCCTGGGTATCCATGCATCTCAACTCCCCCTGCCTCTGTCCACGGCCAAAACCACATAGTCTTCTGAGTCATCCTCACACTCATGTCTTGCCTGCATTACTTATTGGCCTTCCCATTTTCACTGTTGCCCTGCTCAATACAACCTCCACAAAGCAGCCAGAGGAAACCATTAAAAAAGACAGTCCTGAAAATTAAAATGGCCTTTAAAAACTTCAAGAAGGCATGGAAAAGTAATTATTTCACTCTTAAAATGGCCAATTCCAAGAATGTATATAAAATAAACTACCAATAAAAGTTTTTTACATTGCATAGAAATAAACAAACTTATATGAGATTTCAAGAGGGAAAGTATGACAGAAAAAATTGGATGGAAATTAGTTTGATGGAAATTATTTATATTTTAAATTTATAGAATTTTCAGAGGCACCATCTTATCTCTCTTCATGTGAAGAAACAATGTTACATTAAATTAGACTTTGAAATAAGAGCTGTCATTTTGTTTTATTTTTATTTATTTATTTTAAGGTTGTTGTTTTTTTTAATGTAATCTCTACACTCAACGTGGGGCTTAAACACAACCTAGACATCAAGAGTTACATGTTCTACCAACTGAGCCAGCCAGGCACCCCTGAAATAGTAGCTGTCATTGCTGTCAAAACAGCAATACATGCAAGCAGAATTTTAAAATTCAAAGGTGGAGGGACGGGTGAAATAGGTGAAAGGGATCAAGAATACCCTTACCTTGATGAGCACTGAGTAATATATGGAAGTGTTGAGTCACTATGTTGTACACCTGAAACTGGCACTGTGTTAACTATGTGGGAATTACAATAAAACAGAAAAAGAATTCAAAGTTTAACAATATCCTTGCAAATGATGACCAAAACCTTTTGTATATATGATACCAAAACAAAGCCCCTCAATGTAAGATCTGCCTGAAATTATCTAATCAAATAAAAATTACTCAACTAATGTTCACCCTTTGGGATGGTATAAGAAGAAAATTTAATCTTACAAAGTTCTCATATATCTATAGACTTTGTCAATCTACTTTTTAAAACAAATCAACTACCGTCCTTAACCTTTCCTGTACTAGCCTGAAAATTAAAATGGCTTTTAACAATTTCAAGAATACATGGAAAAGTGATTCTCTTACCCTTGAAATTGTCAGTAATTTTTCTTTTGAAATTATAGAAGTTTTCAATTAACCCAGAGATTCCAAATTCAGATCATCTTTTTAAAATGGAAAACAGATTGTTTTAACAAGCTACTTAAAACCTTCCTATTACGTCTCAGATAAGATCCACATGCCTCTCTTAGAGGGCCCTGCAATCTGACCTTTACCATTCTCTCAGCTTTATCCTGTCCTCCTTTCCCTCTAACTCTGCCAGCATCAGGTACACTGGCTTTCTCTCAGTGGCTGGGACACCTTCTTCCTTTATGAGTAGTGGTATTGGTGGAGGTGTTGAGAATTGTTTTGTTTTGTCTCAGGACCTTTGCACAAGCTCTTCCCTCAGTCCAGGGACTTTCTGCTGACTTCATCTCATCTTTTAGAGCTTATCTTGAATAGCATCTTCCCAAAAAAGTCAAGCAGGCAGGGAGGGGGTCCAGTAGAGCAACATGAACAAATTAGGCAAACAGTCAGCAGTCAGCAAGTTGACTCTCTCCCTCTCTCTCTTTTAGAGGGAGGGGAGGGGCAGAGGGAAAGAGAAAATCTTTTTTTTTCCTTCTGTAAGATTTTATTTACCGATTGATGAGAGATACAGAGAAAGAGAGAGAGGCAGAGACAGTCAGAGGGAATAGCAGGCTCCCCACAGGAAGCCTATTGTGGGACTCGGGACTCAACCCCGGGGACTCTGGGATCACAACCTGAGCCGAAGGCAGACGCTCAACCACTGAGCCACCCAGGTGTCCCAGGAGAGAAAAAATCTTAAGCAGGGAGCAGCTCTTAAAAGCCTGATGCAGGGCTTGATCCTATAACCCCGGGATCATGACCTGAGCCAAAATCAAGAGTCTATTGTTAACTGACTGAGCCACTCAGGTGCCCCTCACCTCTCTTTAAAGTGAGTACTACCTTACTTTTTACCTTACTACCTTAAATTAATTGTCTGGTTGCTAAAGTAACACTGACTTGAATTTGTCATCTATTTACCAGTTTCTGGAGGGATGGCTTTGGCTGAGCACCTGGGACCAGTACAGTAGTCAACAGCAGAGAAGCTCTATGGGGCAGGCTCATGTTCTTCCAGTTGCCAGAGGCTTGGTAGTTACTAGATGGTCTTTCAAAGCTCTGGTTTCTCCCTTCACAAATGTCAGCCAGTCCCATGTTGTGGGTCAGTTCCCCAGAAGCAGAGCTGAGGTGGGGATTCTTGTAAAGGTTGTGTATCGGGAGGGAGCCCTCAGGAAGAATGTGTAGAGAGGGAGAGAAGCAGGAAAAGGAAGAGGAGCAGCTAAGAAAAGATGTGGTTTCAGCCCAAGTCTAGCCCCAGCCTGATCTCACAGATGCTCTGGAACATGCATGGCACCACAGCACTGTTCCTCTTCAAAGCAGAGTCTAGGCTTTTGTATCTCTGCACCAGTCACTCATTGGCTGGGGGCACCTCAGTGGTGGGGAGTACAGGGAACCTCGCAGATCTTGAGGTGGCCTGTGTCTGTACCGGAGGCAGTCGTGAGACCTTAACAGCCAATGCTCAGCAGTCTGGAATACTCTCCAGGTAAAAGAGACCTGGGTGGGGAACAAGAAGCTATGGATCATCTTAGGGCAGGATTGCTCAACCTTGGAAGTCTTCACAATTTGGGCTGGATAATTCTTTGTTGTGGGCAGCTGTCCTGTGCATTGGTAATATATTTACCAGCATCTCTTGCCCCTCTCCAGTAGCCGTAGTGTGTGTGTGTACACTTGTGTGTGTATGTGTCTGTGTGTGTGCAGTGGGGAGCCTCAGCTTCTCTGAATATGACTGGCTGAACAAAGACTAGGTCAAGGCAGAATGAAAAGAAGGATCAACAAAAATCTGCTAGCTATTTAACAAACAGCATTAACAGTTAAATGACTGACTGACCATGAGTGTTAAGGGAGAGGCTGACTCCTAGGTTTCTGGCTTTGGCAAATGTGGGCAGGGCAAAGAGAGCAAGTTCTGAGGAGGAACAGACCAGGTAAAATTTGGACACCTGGAGTTTGACCTGCTGGGGCTTCCTTGCAGACACATGTAGAAGGCACTCATAAGTCTGAGTCTGGGCTGGGCTGGTGCACTCAGTCTGAGAGTCATCACCAGCAAAGTCAAGGACAAAATCAGTTGGCTAGGGAGAAGGTACTTGGTGAGAAATGAAGGAGGCTGAAGGCAACCTTCACATGTAGGGGAGAGAGGGAATATGAGATGGTCCCAAAGGGGAGCCAGAGAGCTAGAAGGAGAAGCAGGGGTGAGTGAAGCCATAAATCATAGAGACAGGTAAGAGAAATAATTGTTCTAAAAAGAAAGATACAGTCCCTCAGCCTGTCACTAGGCTCCATTTCTCAAGGACGTTAGGGTTTCATGAATTACCTCTAGAGTATAGTCAAGTAAAAATGGCATTCAGGCAATTTGTTGGCCTGTATTTCTTTCCTATTAGGCATTCCCATTGAAGAAAAACAAAACACCTCACCTTTTAATAATATATTTTGTAAGGTGAGTGTGAACATACCATACAAACTCCCCATATAGCAAACAAATCTTCTACAAAGGTAGTCCAGAGCCCACAGCATGGTGCAAGCAGCAAGAACTGGGAACGAAGCCTTTGTGTCTAAGCTCTTGCTATGTGTCCCCTCTGGTGAGTCATTTTGATTTCATTTGGTTTATTCATTATAAAAATAGGTGCTTATGTGAAGCGACCTCCCGGTGTCCTTTCTACTCAAACATTCTAAGGCTCTAATCAAATCCACACACATTTATTACATATACATCAGCGGAAGTTCCATCCTATTGTATGTACATCAGAACAGTGATGCATAAGCCCTACAGAATAACCCAGGGAGGTTGTTAAAGTACAGGCCCCCACACAGAGGATACTGTTGCCTAAAAGAATCCCACAATCCCACCCACAGAACAGAGGGAAATATTTGCAAATCATATATCTGATAAGGGGTTAACATCCAGAATATATACAGAACTACTACAATTCGATCACAACAACAAAACACAACCTGATTTTAAAATGAGGAAGGGATTTGAATAGACATTTCTCCAAAGATCTACAAATGGCCAGTAAGTACATGAAAAGATGCTCAACATCACTGGTCAATAGGGAAATGCAAATCAGAACCACAATAAAGGACACCTTGATGACTCAGTGGTTGAGCGTCTGCCTCTGGCTCAGGGCATGATCCCAGGGTCCTGGGATTGAGTCCCGCATAGGGCTCCCCACAGGGAGCCTACTTCTCCCTCTGCTTGTGTTTCTGCCTCTCTCTCTCTCTCTGTCTCTCATGAATAAAATAAGTAAATAAATAAAATCTTTTTAAAAAAGTATTAAAAAAAAAAACCCACAATAAGATACCACCTCACACTCGATTGGATGGCTACTATTAAAAAAAAAAAAAAGATGAAAATAACAAATGTTGGGAAGGATGTGGAAAAATGGAAACCATCATGCATTCTTGCTGGGAATGTAAAATAGCAAAACCACTGTGGAAATAAAAGTTCCTCAAATAATTAGAAATACTATTACCATGACCCAACAAGTCCACTTCTGGATATCTGGATAAATATGTATACCCTGGAAAATTGGAAACACGGTACTACAGTGATATTTACACAGGCATGTTTATAGCAGTAGTATTCACAATAGCCAAAAGGTAGAACTAACCCAAATATCCACTGATGGATGAATGGATAAAGAAAATGAATGGAGCACCAGGGTGGTTCAGTTGGTTACAGCTCAGATCATGATCTTGGAGTCCTGCTCAGCAGAGAGCCTGCTTCTCCCTCTCCCTCTGCCCTCCATCCTGCTTGTGCCCTCTCTCTCATACTCCAACTCAAATAAATAAATACAATCTTTATTAAAAAAAAAAAAAAAGATTCTCTCTTTCCCTCTTCCCCTCCCCTTCCCCCATGTGCTCATGCACGGGCTCTCTTTCTCTCTAAAGAAAAAAAGAAAAAGGAAAAAGGAAACATGGCACATACATACAGTTGAATATTACTGAGCCTTAAAAGTTAAGGAACTTTTGACATATGCCATAATGTGGATGAGCCTTGAGGACATTATGCTCAGTGAAATCAGCCAGTCACAAAAAAAACAAGTATTGTATGATCCCACTTATATGAGGTGTCTGCAAAAGTCAAATTCATAGAGACAGAAGGTGAAATGATGGTTGCCAGGGGCTGGGGCAAGAGGGGAATGGGGCGTTGCTTAATGTAGACAAAGTTTTAGTTCTGCAAAATGAATTGAGCTCTGGAGATTAGTTGCATAACCATGTGAATGTACCTAATGCTACTAAATCATACACTTAACAAGGTTTAAATGATTTTTTAAAATTTCTATGATAGCTATGGGAGAAAAGTAACAAAATAATGGTAAGGTAACAAGTTTATCAATTCAAACTGGTATATTTCCATATTTTCTTAAAGCCCAGCTATGCTCTTACAGTAATCAGTAATAGCATATTATTTAAATTTGGAGAGGGGTTTTTTGTTTTTTGTTTTTTTATTGAGGGGGATTGTTTTAAGACCTCTTTGTTCTACACACAATTTTTTTTTTAATTTTTTTTTATTTATTTATGATAGTCACAGAGAGAGAGAGAGAGGCAGAGACACAGGCAGAGGGAGAAGCAGGCTCCATGCACCGGGAGCCCGACGTGGGATTCGATCCCGGGTCTCCAGGATCGCGCCCTGGGCCAAAGGCAGGCGCCAAACCGCTGCGCCACCCAGGGATCCCCTCTACACACAATTTTTAAAGACAGCTGTTAGATTAGAAACTTGGAAAGAGATATCACTCCAATGGAGTGACACTTTTCATTTAGAATCCCCTGTTCCCCTAGGATGGGGATTACACCTGCCTGAAGTATTCCCAGCCAGGCCTCGCCACTGCAAACCACACAGACAACACCCACATGTTTCAATATTGAGTTGTCTACTGAATATCTTCTGAATGTAGTTTCCAATTCCAGATGAATAAGACTTCCTCAGAAAACTGATTTGATGATCAGGGTGCTGCCTCTTCCCAGAAAAAGGATGTCTTCCCACACAACCTCCATGCCATGAGGATTATGGAGAAGGCGGGTCCTCAAACAGAGAGCAGAGCCTGATTGTACGATCTGACCTCACAGAAAAGCAAAACTCCCATACAGGCTCATTCATTCATTCATCAAATACTTATTGTGTACCAGTGCTATGCAGATCACCAGAAAAATCACTATTAAAAATGAGAATAGAGGGATCCCTGGGTGGCGCAGCGGTTTGGCGCCTGCCTTTGGCCCAGGGCGTAATCCTGGAGACCCGGGATTGAATCCCACGTCGGGCTCCCGGCATGGAGCCTGCTTCTCCCTCTGCCTGTGTCTCTGCCTCTCTCTCTCTCTCTGTGTGTGACTATCATAAATAAATAAAAATTGATTTAAAAAAAAATGAGAATAGAGTTTTACTAAGGCCATTTTTATGGAGGCATAATTCACATACAATGAAGTTCACCCTTTTGCATATACAATCCTATGAATTAACAATGTATATTGCATAACCACCACCAAAATCAAGATACAGAATATTTCTATCACCCCAGGAGGTTCTCTTGTGCCCCTCTGGAACCAAGCCCTCCTATCCCCTCAGCTCCTGGCAACCTGATGTTTGTCCTTACAATTTTTGCCTTTTCCAAATGTCAAAAAAATGAAATTACATAGTATAGTAGCTTTTGCACCTGGCTTTTTCCAGTTAGCATAAACCTGTTGTGACTCCTCCATATTGTTGCCTGAATCAGTAATTAATTCCTTTTTATTACTGAGTAGTATTCCATTGTGTGGATATAGCACAATTTATTTACCCATTCACTAGTGGATGAACATTCAGGATGAACATTCAGTTGTCAGCATTATGAATAAAGCTGCTACAAGCATTAGCCTATGAGTCATTGTGTGGACATAAGTTTTCAATACTCTTGGATTAATACCTAGGAATGGCATTGCTGGGTCATTTGGAGAGTATATGTCTAAATTAAGAAGAAACTGTTTGTTTTTTAAGATTTTATTTATTTATTCATGAGAGAGAGAGAGAGAGAGAGGCAGAGACACAGGCAGAGGAAGAAGCAGGCTCCATGCTGGGAGCCCGACATGGGACTTGAATCCGAGACTCCAGGATCATGCCCTGGGCCAAAGACAGGCGCTAATCTGCTGAGCCACCCAGGGATCCCCGAAACTGTTTTTTTTAAATGGCTCTACTCTTTTGCATTGCTACCAGCAATATATACAAGTTCCAGTTGTTCTGAATCCTCACCAGGCAGACAAAGTTTTTCACAAATATCAGCCTCTTTCTTATTTAATTTCAAATCTGCAGTGGTCATGGTCACTATATCATCAGCAATGTGTGACTTTATCTTCAAGCTTCTTGCTCTATAGGCAAGGGCTCAAAAGTATGTACTGTTTGGTTGTTTCCACAATTCACATTTTTCTTTATGAAAAGGTACTATAAAAGTGCCTTAATGATCTCATCAGGTTTAAGAAATTACAGCAAGGAGAGTTAGCCATTAGCAAAATAGAAATGGACACAGAATAGTATATGCTTAGTGTTAGAAGGAATCTTAAAAGCCTTCTCTGTCCTGGCCCCTGTGGGATGCTTGAATCCCATCTGACTATGTCTCTGGCAAGGGGTCATCCAGGTTCTGCTGCAATCAGTTCTCTTTTGGAGGATCTCATTTCCTCCTACGGCAGTGTATTAATCAGAAGTCTGTAAAAGATACAGTCACCAGAAATTGTGTCAGCTGTGGACAGTCACTATCATCTCAGGGTTCATTGGTCCTCATCTGGGGCATGGGGGCCCACATCATTCCAATCCCTACTTTTATCTGACATCCCTTCAAATATTTGAAAGCAACTCTCCTGTCTCCTAAAGTACCTCCTCTCTCCCAGATTAAACATCACTGGTTCTCTTGACCATCCTCATCCAACATGATTTTGAGGCCCTTCTCTATCCTGTCCCCCTCCTCTCAACAGATACAGCTATATCTAATCTCTTCCTAAACTAGGCAGCTCAGCACCAATCCCAGAACTCATAGGGGCAGCAAACATGGGGTAGATTCTGACCTAGAGTCTCAGAGGCACTTTTTTGACAGAGGTCTCCAATGCCCCTGCTGAACTTACCACCAGCTATTATTAGCCTGGCTACTTAGTCAAATCTTCCCCAGTCTGTATTTGCAGACTTAAATTTTCGGAGACTCAAGAGAAGGACCTAAAATAATTCTCATTATAGATTCATCCAATGCTTCAATTTGCTAGGGCTTTCGGTAACCCTGATTTTATAATCACATTTACTATCTTAACCGTGTCACCGCCAAGTCTGATAAGCAGATCTACAAAATCTTTGTTCAGCAATGCGTATTTGTTGAGCACCTATGATGTCCTATGCACTTGGGCAGGCACTGTGAATACAAAGATGAATTGAATGGGGCTGTCTCTGGAGAAGCTCACAGTAGATGAGCGGGTTGTGAACCACGCTGAAAGCATCCCAAAGGACTCCATGAGTGTAATCATCAGAACTAGAACTCTGACTAGTCACTAACTCATCTACTTGCACCAGCCTCCAAACCAGACATCCCCATTTTGCCCACACGGCTGGCATAAGAAAGCCTGAAGAACATTTAGAAATCTAGATATGCTATGTCTGTACATGACTGCTGAGCTCGGGGTCAGAGTATTCAGAGGGATGAGGACCACAGTCTGCTGTGAATTGTGTTTAGTAAGTGGCTAGACCACACTCTCACCACATCCCCACTGTCCTCATCCCACTTATCCTAGTCTCAGGACAATACATAAACTTATTCACATGGCCATCAGGATTACTGAAAAGATACCATAGGATGGAGTAGATAATGAGCTCCTGGAGTGGCCCAGTTTAAGGTAAATAGGTAAATAATACAGGGGAGAGGAATGAATGAATACCCTATACAGGGGAGATGATATCCTAGGGTTTAAGCCTTATTTCAGAACAATAAATCTCGTGTGGTGCAATTTGGGCAGTGTCCAAGAGGCTGCTGGAGCTCCTAGGAGGTCCTTCTTGGACTGTGGAGATGGGCAGTCTGGGTACTAGGTGAGTTTTTGCAGGAGAGGAGGAGAGAAGTGCCTTAGCACTCGTACCCCAGGGTAGCTCCCTCACAGAAGGGAAACGACAGCGTTGAGCATTCAAACTTCAGGTAGGAGAAACACAAACCTTTTAGGTGAAGCATACTTGACAGCCATTTTATTGGACCCACAGAACATTTGTAGTACCTGGTTCGGATTGTCGTCCTGTCCGCTTCCCCCCTCCCCCCCCCCCCCCCCCCCCAGGCCACATAGGGCAAAGGTTTACATAAGTGAAGAGGTTTCCTTTCACACTAAGAAATCACAGAACCACAGATTCCCGAGGGTGGTTTAGGTCACTGACAACTCTGATCCCAAGGAGCAGACCTTCGGAAAAGTCCTGCTTCCTCAGGAAATTCTTCTTCAGCCTCCTCTTCCAGAAAACCCCCTCACATCAACCCCCGCTCCAGAAAGGCTTCCTCCAATGCCCAGGAAACAGGCTTCTGATCCAGAACGTGTCAAGTGCCAAGGAGTTTCAAGGTCAGAGTTTGAACCGCGGGCTGTTTATCCCTCCTTTGCCCTGGGAGGCCCCCCGCCCCCGCCCCCATCCCTCCTTTAGCGAGGCCCCGGGAAGGACACCGCAGCTGATTTTCCCTGCGGCCAGAGCCCCTTGAACTCCCTTCGGCCCTGTTGTTTACTCACTTCTCGCAAAGTTTCTGAAGCTGAGCCGCGGCTCCTCAGATGTTATTTATCTTTTCCTGCGAGGGACTTGTGACAGTCCAGGGTGTCGTGTATCCTGTGAGATTGTTTATCACCCAGCCCCGCCGCGCCGGGCGGCCCACTCGCCAGCACTTCACGTCCCCGAAACCCCGGACTACGTGAGCGAGCGAAGGGCGGGAGGTTCCGAGGGGCGCCGGGGTGAACCCTCGGGGGGGTGAACCGTGCGGCCACGTGTCCTCCGGCGAGGGCCGTGACCCCGGGCGCCCAGGTGACGGCCGCCGCCCGCGGCTCGGAGCGCTCGGCCCCGGTGCTGGGGGGGACCCCGAGGCGCAGCGCCCCCCGGCCGGGCGGGGGGCGCAGCGCACCCGGCGGCTTGGCTCTCGCGGCCTCCGAGGCGAGGCGCGGCCCCTCGGCCCCCTGCCGGTCCCGACGCGCGGGGGCGCTCCCGCCCGGCCCCGCCCACCCCGGCGCTCGCGCGGCCCAGGCTCGCCCTCCGCTCGGGGTCACCGGAGGGCGCGGCCCGGCGCCCGGGGAGCCGCGCGGGGGGCGCTCCCTTCTGCCCGGGACTCAGGCCCGCGGAGGATTTGAATGAGCCCGTGATTGGGGGAGCGGGGCTCGGGGGGACTCTTGTCTTTTCCCTTTCTTTCCATTTCCATCCTTTTCTCCTGGTTTTCCTGCCCTTCCCTTTCCCCTTCTGTCCGTTGGGCCTTTCGTTTATTTATCCACGAGAGACCCAGAGAGAGGCAGAGACCCAGGCGGAGGGAGAAGCAGGCTCCGCGCAAGGAGCCCCACGCGGGACTCGACTGGGGACTCCGGGATCGCGCCCTGAGCCCGAGGCGGACGCCCAAGCCCCGGGCCCCCGGGCGTCCCTCTTTTGGACCTTTCAGAGGGCCAGGTCCCCTTTGCCGTCTTTAGGAGCGTGCCCCACGCCTGGGGAACGAAGGCAGGACGGAAAGGGGCCGTGCCCTGGCTCTGCCAGCCCGTCCTTACACCACGCGCGCACACACACATGCACACTCACACACTTATGAGGAAAGATCAAACGCTCCCGGCGGCCCGAGGTCTGTTTTCTCAGGCGTCCTTCCCCCATCACCGCATTGTTAGCGGGACAATGGGCTCCTGTGTCAGTCTTGTTGGCACCAGTTTTGTACGATGCAGGAAACAGCATTTCCTCTCCGCGCTGGAAAATTAACTTGGATCGTGCTTTTCCCTTTTTATTGAGAATCCGCACACACCCCGGGAAACCCGAGCTCCCGGAGAGGGGAAGGAGCGGCAGCAATAGACATCCCAAAGTCCTGCCCCAGCCCGTCCCCTTCCCGCTCGGCTCACGGCTCCAGGCCTCTGCCAAAGGAGGAAACTCCCGGCGCTGAACAATGAGATGGGGCTGGGTGTCTCAGCAGTGACCCTCCCACTGGGGCCATCAGGAACGACGGTGCCAAACGTCAGTCACAGCCCTCGTGCAGCCCGTGCTATTTGTAAGGGGAACTTGGCAACTTCAGCTCCCAGCTGCCCGAAGACCCTCCCCAGCGCCCCCGGCTCTGGAGGCACTAGCGGTGGGCTCCAAAGTTGCCTAAGTTTGGGCCTTGGATGGAATTGCCTAGGCGGTCCCAAAATGTACAAATATGAACAACGGTTGGGCCCACAAAATTACTAGTAAATATTGTCCTGCTCCAGTTAGAACTTCTATTTTGGTATTCAAAATACCAAAGAGACTTTGCCCTGTCTCTTCTCTTTTGGACTAACAGGAGATTGCAAAATCATAGAGGCAGAGAGGAGTCTTCTTTGTCTGCAATTATCACTGTAAATGTTTACCAAAAATGTATACATTTGTGACTGCCCTAGCTAGCCCTACAAGCATCTCCTATTGCTCACTACATAGGCTGGGTATAATGACGGCTGATTGCTGAAAGTACCCATAGAATTTATACATGTATATAATTTACACGCTGTTTTCTGTACATTACACGTGTATACACCCATTCATACGATACATACCGTAATATGTGTTGAATAACTGCAATACTTTTACCATCCTGATCCCCCTACCTTGCTTTTGATGGCAGTCTGCAGAGAAGACAGCGGTTCCATCTCAAATCTGTTATAGGTGTACCTCCCCTTCTCATTAATCTTTTGCAACAAATTCTTCAAACATGTTATGGAAATTTAATTTTTGAAAATGTTATTTACTATCAAATTGTGAACTCTCAACCTTTTTGATAGTACAGCAAAATTGAGCAGAAGGTCAGATTTCCCACATACCTCCCCTGCCCCCCACATATGTGGAGCCTCTCCCACTATCAACATAACCCCGTAAAGAGGCACGTTTGTTAAAATCCATGAACCTACACGGACACACCATTATCACCCAAGTCCACTAGGGTTCATTTATGGTGTTGTGTAGTCCATGGATTTAGATAAACGTATAATGACATGTGTCTGCTATTATAGTATCATACAGAGTAGTTTCCCTGCCCTAAAAATCCTATGTTCCATCTGTTCATCCCTCTAAACCCTCAGTTTTTGAGTTAATCATCATGCCTAACTTATGTTAAGATCAAAACAGAGAATGTCAACAAAGTACTTTGAGGACTTTGTATCCTATATGAGTCAGATATAAATCAGGGTTACAGGGGCTAGTAGTCTATTGTTGGCACTGGCTTCCAACACTTCAGGTTTAGATCTGCTTTTCTTCCTGACCATCCACACTTACCCATTCTTCCTCTTCCAGCAGCAAGAGTTAATGGTCTGTAAAACAACAACAGTTAAATATTTAAATCCTCTTGGGAAGCACTAAAAAGAACCCTTTGGGACTCTTTGTAATGTGAAAATCATTCCCAGTTGCTCAAGTCTCAGTCCAGACTGAACTGGATAAAAGCCAAGGCTGCTTAATGCTTTGAATGAATGAATGATTGATAATATTCTATGTTTTTGTTTACATGTTATTTTATTTGTGAGCTTAGAAAAGAGATTATACCTTTGTAGTCTGAAGAGATAAATTTGAGGAGAAACAGGTGGAGCAATCTCTAAGAAGGTATCAATTAGGTGCATCCTAATTGCTCAAGAAAGACTATACTTTCAGGGATCATTTCTATAGTTTGCTACTAATTGCTCAACAAATATTTTGTAATAATAAGAAAATTGGTTGGCTCCTGTGGTTAGTCTAGATGCATTGAGACTTATGCAGCACAGTGTGCAAAAACCTGTATGGTACTATGAGTTTGCTTCTTAAGAGGGTCCTTACTGCTTTTGCAAAATACTGTCCATGAAAACATTGTCGCTCTTTTCTTGCCAAGGATTTTTGATAGAGCTTGTAACTCTGATTTGAACCTACTGTAGTTTTCATGTATTTGTTCCAACTAGACTGTGAGTCCCTTAAAGGATCACCCTGGGCCTGCTGGTGTATCATTGTTTCCTACACCTAGAAATGGATCAATAAATAGTCTGATGGTGATAATAGGGATAAACTAGTAACCTGTGTAAAATGAATGCAGAGGTCAAAAGTCATCATGTAGCAAATTAAATGATGTCTAATGCCCGCCCTCCAGTGGCAGCTTTCCAATGGAATTACATGGATGCGCTTCAAGGGACCGGTGGAGAAGAACCTTCTACTTGAGTGACTTTCATATTTGCAATTCCTCCATTGAGGACCATTTTACAAACATCTGTCTCAGACGAATGACAGCAACAGGCAAAGGCAGATTGCTATCGCAAAGCTACTAGTAGGGGAAACTATTTAAGATTGAACTTTCCCTGTCACTAACCCTTAAAACGCAACTTTCTGAACATGCTGAATGCTCTATGAACTAGAAGAAAAAAGACAAATTTTCAGAAAAGAAATGTTCAGAGCTGGGGAAAATGATGGAAGGTTTTAATCCTCTGTTCTCTTCAATGGAAATAGTTGTCTGCACCCAGATTCCTAAGGCTCCATCTGTCCACACCTCCTACTGGGGTTTCCACCTACATCGTTGCTGCCAGCATCTGAGAGGCAGGTTGCTTCTCCCACAGCCTTCTCACAAAAGGATTGGCCCAAATTTAAGCTAAATAAGTCAGGTGCTCACTGAGCTCTGTAGCTTCTTTGATAACTTTCAGCTAGGAGGATTTCAGGGCTCCTTAGCAGCTGGCAAATGCAGAATGGTGGCATTTCAGCTTGCTTCCCAATGGACTATTCATGCTGGCTTAACCTGTGTGGGTGACTAGGGATGAGTCTTTTATGTTCCTCATGGATTGCTGAAACATATCAGTAAAGCTGTTCCTTGGCTCCAGTCGAGAGAAGTCTATATGAAATTCTTCAGGGAGCTAATACCATGCCCTCTATTGCTACTTTTGGTGCCCATCACTGGCCTCTATTTCCTATTCTATTCCTGGGCTTCTGGTCTGGTTCTTCACCAGCCCTGACCCTCCAAGTTCCTATGCAGGTTTCCTGCCTCATAATCTTTTCCTTCTAGGACTGTTACTAGGTCTCTTTTCTAGAACTCTGGTCCCGAGGTTGAGGCCTGGTTGAGAGCCCTTACCAGACACTCCTTGCCTCCACCCATCCTAACTTCTTACTGAGGTCTTCGGCCTATGTTTACTTCATCTTAGTTTCCTTTCCCCATTGCTGATTAATTTTTTTTGGACCTGACCTAAGGATTCTGATGATCTATGGGCACCCCTCTGACACAAACATCCTCAGCAGGGCTGGATTCTCTGAGTCTCTGTTTTCCTCTTTTCTGAGGCTTTATTTTCTTTCATTGGCATCAGCTTATCATGAGTATCTGACCACTTCCCTCAAAACCTTTATTTAAATTAAAATCAATATAGGGTCATAGTCATAAACAGAGATGTGTGAGTCACAACAAGACTTGAAATACCCTGTTATGTTTGCAAGCACCTTGTAGGTGTTAGAATGCCAGGCCAGAGTCCAAGTCCGTTTATTTCCTCCTGGGTGATCTGCTCACACTTTAGGCAAGCTGCCATCTGGAGAACAGTAGTAGCTTAGATTTTCAAATGGCTAGATTCTCCCACAAGTTTGATTCACACAATCAAAGAATGACTCAGCCTTTAAAAGCACATGCCTTTAATGAATTGCACATACAAAAGAAGAGTCCTCTGATACAGAAATGCTTGGTGTATTAAACATTCTTCAAAAATCTTAAACATGAATGTTAAAGAGCAATATGTGGACCTCCTAATTTTAGTAACATCTGGATGAAAGATAGTCATGAATAAAATTCCATGACATTGTCACCAATCTCTAGCTGTGTTCAATCTCTGGTCCTACATGGATGTATTTGAGTGGAAAATATCTTTTTAACTCACCTCAAACTTTTCAGCTCTATACTCACCTCTCCCACCAGCCCCCTTCTGGTGTAAACTGGGTTCATAATAACAGAAAGCTGTCCCTCACCAATGTAAACGGAGCCTTTTTATAAAAATGCCTATTCTGCCTCTCTCTCTCTCTCTCTCTCTCTCTCGCCTTCTTCATTTCCTTCCCAAGGGCTCTGAACGAAGGAGAAAAGTGAAATGACAGGTACAGGTCAGCAACAGGAGCACCATGGTAGCCTTCTTTCCAATCAGAAGAATTTACATCATAGCCATCTTTCTTTTTTTTTTTTTTTTTTTAAGATTTTATTTATTTATTCATGAGAGACAGAGAGACAGAGAGAGCAGAGACACAGGCAGAGGGAGAAGCAGCTCCATGCAGGGAGCCTGACCTGGGACTTGATCCTGGGACTCCAGGATCACGCCCGGGCGGAAGGCAGGGGCTAAACCGCTGAGCCACCCAAGGATCCCCGTGGCCATCTTTCTTAACCAGGTTCTTTGCCATCTGAAGTCAGAGTTCATGTTCAAGCCTCAGACATGCCAGCACACCTCTCCACTCGTGCATGCATACACACACACACACACAAACTCACATTCACACATGTACATCTACCCATATATACCTTGTCACCCTGTCCAGGGCAAACCAATCCACAGGATTGACTGGGCCATCAAGACTCAATCTCTTAGAAATTTAAATCATTAAGAAATACAGGCAGAGTGAATGAGTAGGTTGACAAATGAATCATTTTAATGGGGAAGCCCTACTGAGCACTTACAATGGGCATTAAGTACACACATACCTTTTCTTTGCAATACCCCTATGAAATATGAACTGTTTTTAAATCTTAATCTAAATCCCTACTACCCAAACCTCCTCTGCAACTTTTTTTTAAAGATATATTTATGTATTTTAGAGAGAGAGAGAGAGAGAGAGAGAATGAGCGCGTGTGCCACAGGAAGGGGCAGAATGAAAGGGAGAGAATCTCAAGCAGACTCGGTGCTGAGCTGGAACCCAACACAGGGCTTGATCTCACAACCCTGAGATCATGACCTGAGCAGAAACCAAGAGTCAGACACTCATTGGACTGAGCCACCCAGGTGCCCCTGCAACTATTTTTTTTACCTGACTGAGTTGTTTCAGTCAACAGTTGCATTTCTAAGAACCTTCAGAGCTATTGTGGAGAATCTGCAGCCTACTCTGTCTCAAGAATTAAAAATTCTTCTATGTTCTCCTAAATATATAGAGTATTAAGGCAAATTTAGGAAAGAAGATTATTAAAGGAAAGAGACTGTAAAGAAAACTCCAAGAGGGGGATCCCTGGGTGGCTCAGCGGTTTAGCACCTGCCTTTGGTCCAGGGCGTGATCCTGGAGTCCCGGAATCGGATCCCACGTTGGGCTCCTGGCATGGAGCCTGCTTCTCTCTCTGCCTGTGTCTCTGCCTCTCTCTCTCTCTCTCTATGTCTATCATAAACAAATAAATAAAATCTTAAAAAAAAAACAAAACTCCAAGATGAATAAGAAGGTAACTATTCTGGGATGCCTGGGTGGCTCAGTGGTTGAGTGTTTGCCTTCGGCTCAGATCATGATCCCAGGTCCTGGGATCCAGTCCTGCATCAGGCTCCCCGTGGGGAACCTGCTTCTCCCTCTACATGTGTCTTTGCCTTTATGTATTTCTCATGAATAAATAAATAAAATATTTTTGAAAAGTTAACTATTGCTAAAGATCATAGATCAGGATTACTTCAGAATTATAGTATTAAGGTACCTATAGTTTACAAATAGTGAAACTGCATATTATAGTTTTCCTTAAATTGTTAAGTTAATCACCACTTTAAGTTTGTTTTCCTGTTTTCATTCATATAACTTACCACCTGTGTTTTCTTTTTTTTTTTTTTTTAACACATAATAATATTATGTAACTTTTATGGTAGTAATATCTAGTTCTACCTGTTTGGCAGACACTGGCAGGTGGTGAACAAAATTAGGCCTCAGATTTCAATGAATGCTAAAAATAGTGAAGAGTCAAGTTTGCAATACTCACAGATTAGTGAATCAAGAACCTGAAGTTTTGCTTTTTAAAAATAGGTTAAAAAATTTTTATAGGCTATTATTTTTTGAATCTTTTAATTGAAGTATAGTTGGCAATGTTACATTAGTTTCAGATGTACACCATAGTGATTCAGCAAGTTTATATATTTTGCTGTGCTCACCACAAGTGTAGCTGCCACCTGTCATCTCACAACACTATTAGAGTATAATAGATTCTACTCCCTTTGCTGTACCTTTTATCCTGTGACTTATTCACTCCATAACTGGGAACCTGCATCTCCCCCTCATGACTCATTCTGTCTATCCTCACCCCTCCCGTCTGGCAACCATCAGTTTGTTGATATTTATGGGTCTGTCCTAGGTTTTTTCTTTTTTTTTTTCTTTTTTTATTTTTTTTATTTGTGATAGTCACACACAGAGAGAGAGAGAGAGAGGCAGAGGGAAAAACAGGCTCCATGCACCGGGAGCCGGATGTGGGACTCGATCCCGGGTCTCCAGGATCGTGCCCCAGGCCAAAGGCAGGTGCCAAACCGCTGCGCCACCCAGGGATCCCCCTTTTTTTTTTTTTTTTAATTTTTATTTATTTGTGATAGTCACAGAGAGAGAGAGAGAATGAGGCAGAGACACAGGCAGAGGGAGAAGCAGGCTCCATGCACCGGGAGCCCGACGTGGGATTCGATCCCGGGTCTCCAGGATCGCGCCCTGGGCCAAAGGCAGGCGCCAAACCGCTGCGCCACCCAGGGATCCCTAATTTGTTTTTTATTGGTGTTCAATTTACCAACATACAGAATAACCCCCAGTGCCCGTCACCCATTCACTCCCACCCCCCGCCCTCCTCCCCTTCTACCACCCCTTGTTCGTTTCCCAGAGTTAGCAGTCTTTACGTTCTGTCTCCCTTTCTGATATTTCCCACACATTTCTTCTCCCTTCCCTTATATTCCCTTTCACTATTATTTATATTCCCCAAATGAATGAGAACATATAATGTTTGTCCTTCTCCGACTGACTTACTTCACTCAGCCTGTCCTTGCTTTTTATTTATTCGTTTGTTTCATTTTTAGATGCCATGAGTAAGTGAAATGATATGGTATTTGTCTTTTTCTGCCTGACTTTTCACTTAGCATAATATCCTCTAGGTTCATTCATGTTGTCACAATGGCAAGATCTCATCCTTTCATGTGGCTAAGTAATAGTACATTGTGTGTGTGTGTGTGTGTGTGTGTGTATGACATCTTATTTATCCACTCATCTGTCAGTGGACACTCGGGTCGCTTTTATATCTTGGTTATTGTAAATAACACTACAACAAACATACGCATAAGAGGGTACATATCTTTTTGAATTAGTGTTTTCCTTTTTTTTTTTTTTTTTGGATAAATACCAAAAAATAGTAGTGCAATTACTGGGTCATATGGCATTTCTGTATTTAATTTTTTTAGGAAACACCATCCTGTTTTCCACAGTTGCTACACCAATTTGTATTCCCACCAACAGTGCATGAGGGTTCCTTTTTCTACACATCCTGTCAACACTTGTTGTTTCTTGTCTTTTCCATTCTAGTCATTCTGACAGAGCTGATTTCTCACTGTGGTTTAGATTTGCATTCCTCTGATGATGAGTGATATTGAGCATCTTCTCATCTATCTGTTGGCCATCTGTATGTCTTTTTTGGAAAAATGTCTATTCAGGTCCTCTGCCCATTTTTCTTTTAAAGATCTTTCTCATTTATTTGACAGAGAGAGAGAGAGAGAGAGAGAGAGAGAGAACCAGCAGGGGGAATGGCAGGCAGAGGGAGAGGGAGAAACAGGCTTCCTGCTGAGCAAGGAGCCCAATGCGGGGCTCAATCCCAGGACCTTGGGACCACGACCTGAGCCAAAGCAGACACCCAACAGACTGAGCCACCCAGGTGCCCCACCTTTGCCCATTTTAAAACTGGACTAGTTTTGTTTTGATGTTGAGGTATATAAGTTCTTTATATAATTTGAATATTAGCCCCTTATTAGATATATCACTTGCAAATATCTTCTCCCATTCAGTAGGTTGCCTTCTCATTTTGTTTATTTATTTTGCTGTGTAAAAGCTATTTATTTTGGTGTAGTCCTAATTGTTTATTTTTTGCTTTTGTTTCCCTTGCCTGAGGAGACATATCTAGAAAAAATGTCACTGAGACTGATGTCAAAGGCATTAGTGCCTATGCTTTTTTCTAGAAGTTTTATGGTTTTATGATTCACAATTAGGTCTTTAACCCATTCTGAGTTCATTTTGTGTATGGTATAATAAAGTGGTCCAGTTTCATTATTTTACATATAGTTAGCTGTTCAGCTTTCCCAGCGCCATTTATTGAAGAGACAGTCTTTTTCCTGTTATATATTCTTGCTTCCTTTTTTGTAGGCTAATTGACCATGTAATCATGGATTTATTTCTGGGCTCTCTATTTTGTACTATTGATCTACGTGTCTGTTTTTATGCCAATACTGTTTTGGTTACTATAGCTTTGTAGTATATCTTGAAATTTGGAATTTTGTGATACTTCTAGCTTTGTTCTTCTTTCTCAAGACTGTTTCAGCCATTAGCAGTCTTTTGTAGTTCCATACAAATTTTAGTACTATTTGTTCTAGTTCTGTGAAAAAATACTGTTGGTATTTTGATAGGGATTGCATTGAATCTGTAGATTATTTTGGATAGTATGGACTTTAAACAATATTTTTTTAACAATACTCAATCCGTGAGTGTGAAATGTCTTTCCATTTATGTTGTCTTCAATTTCTTTTTATCAATATTTTATAGTTTTCAGAGTATAAGTCTTTCACCTCCTTGGATGAAAGTTTATTCCTAATTATTTTCAATGTAATTATAAATGGGATTGTTTCCTTAATTTCTCTCTTTTCTACTTTGTTATTAGTGTATAGAAACACAACCGATTTCTGTATGTTAATTTTGTATCCTGAAACTTTACTGAATTTATTTATTACTTCTAATAGTTTTTTGGTGAACTCTTTAGGGTTTTCTATGTATAATATCATGTCATCGGCAAATAGTGACAATTTAACTTCTTCCTTACCAATATGGATGCCTTTTATTTCTTTTCTTGTACGGTTGCTGTGTCTAGGACTTCCAGTACTATGTTGAATAAAACTGAGACTGGAAACCTTTGTCTTGGTCCTGATCTTAGAGGAAAAATTCTAATAGTCTTTATTTTTATAAGCAGATTTAGATTCACAGCAAAATTGAACAGAAATTATAGATAGCTCCCATATACTCCCTAACATTTGCTCTCATGCACCCCCCCCACACACACACAGCCTCTTCCACTATCCACATCCCCTACCAGAGTGATACATTTGTTATAATTGATTAACCTACATTGACATATCATAATTATCCAAAGTGCATAGTTTATAATAGGGTTCACCCTTGGTGTTGGTGTTGTACATTCCACGGATTTGAACAAATGGTTAAGGATATGATGCTACCATTATGGTATCAGGCAGAGTAAGTGGGTCCTCTGGCCCCAGAATTCTCTCCTCTTTGCGATTCATCCCTTCCTCACAGTGCTAACACTAGTAACTACTGATATTTTTACTGTCTCTATAGATTTGTCTTTTCCAGAATGTCATTTAGTAGGAAATATACAGTATCTAGCCTTTTCAGAATGGCTTCCTTCATTTAGTAAAGATTGACTTTTTAAACCAGCAAAGGAGTCTCTTGCTATCAAACTCCTATCTTTGTATTTTGCCTCTAAAACTTGTTCTGGCTGCTTTCTTCTGCCCTGTGATGGTTAGATATACATACCCATGTCACTCTGTGTCCCTGGAACATTACCTCAGAGCACTGAAATGGCAGAACTTTCTGTCTTTAATTATATAAAGGACAATGGAACATTTGTAAACAAAACACATTCTTACCTCCACTTACCAACTAAAGGCGACCTGGGCCCATGGGGCGGGGGGCGGGGGGGGGGGCGAGCATTTAGAATGTATGTCTGGGGCCATAGGATAGTAGACTTAAATACTGCCATTTAAGAATCATAAACATCTTGTAAAAATAGATCTACCTAACATGCAAAAAAGAGCATGTCCTAAAAAACATTATCTATGCTCTCTAGATTAATTTAGTTAGAAAGTATTTTATTAATGCTGTTGAACCTAAAGGAAAACTATATAAAATTTGTGTTTTAATAGATCTTAGTCTCAAAGATTCAAAGTAATTCTCCACCATAATAACTAAGTGGCTATTACCCCAGGTCATCTTAGGACTTAATGATTTGGTACAATCATAAAGCTAGGGGGTCCAGAGCCTCCATCTCCAAATAGCTGGACCTCTCAAGCAGGGACTCTTAGGCATATAAAGATAGTGGAACCCCCGCCTATCATGGAGTTCTTGGGGGAATACATTGAATAACATGTTAAAATTAAAACAATATATTCAATAATGATGATGGTGATCATAATAATTGTTACCATTTGAGTGTCACTGTGTGTTACTCACTAAGCCACTTATTTTGCATATTATCTCATATAATTCTCACGATGAGGTTAATACTCCCATACCATGATTATCCTCATTTTACAGAGAAGTAAACTAATATTCAGAGAGGTTAAGTACTTTGCACCAAATAGAGGTAGATCTGGTTTTGTGGGCCAACTGCATATGCAATTTTAGAGGCTACCTTTAAGAAAAGGAACTCAAACTCATGAAAACAAATTGAGTGAGGACCTTGGGTGAGGAGGTCCAGAAGCTTAAGCTTCCAACATAATTGGCCTCTAGCCCAAGATGACTCAACAAGGAAATGAGAGCCAGATTTGAGTCCAAGCAGTATGGCATCAAAGATCACGACATTACCTCTCTTCTGCTGCCTTTATTCAGGTGAATACATAATTCAGGTAAAATTGTATGCCATCGCAGACTAGCTTATTGTACAGATAGGTGAAGAAAGGTATCAAAGTTATGAGAAACATGATATGAAATTTTTAAATAGAATAAAATCTTTAAATAGAGGAAAAGTTCCCATTAATTTGGTATTTTTCTGAAAATTGCTCAAAACCTCTGTGCGGTGTCTGAGTACCAGAGTTTCACGAAAACATGGTTTATAACTTTTGGCCTAAACTATTCTAGAAAAAAAAATACTTCCTACTTCTTTTGTTTCTTAATGTCCAATTACTATATATTCTTAGGGTTATACTCTTACATTGAAAAATATTTTTAAAGTCCCTAAATGTTACTTTCTATTTAAGTGTACAACCCTAATATATAGTTTAAATTGAACACTTAAGGACGCCTGAGTGCCTCAGCAGTTGCGTCTGCCTTTGGCCCAGGGCATGATCCTGGAGTCCCGGGCTCCCTGCATGGAGCCTGCTTCTCCCTCTGCTTGTGTCTCTGCCTTTCTTTCTCTGTCTCTCATGAATAAATAAATAAAATCTTTTTTAAAATTTATTTTAATTAATTAATTAAACAGCTAGTTCAATAAAGAATGCTATGGGAAGAGATGGGGGTTATAAAGAAGGGAGAGGGAAACGGAATTGGGAAGAATTTTTTTTTCAAGATTTATGTATTGGGCAGCCTGGGTGGCTCGGCGGTTTAGCGCCACCTTCAGCCCAGGCCCTGATCCTGGACACCTGGGATCGAGTCCCATGTCTGGCTCCCTGCATGGAGCCTACTTCCCCCTCTGCCTGTGTCTCTGCCTCTCTCTCTCTCTCTCTGTCTCCCATTAATAAATAAATAAAATATTTTTTAAAAAAGATTTTATTTGGGATCCCTGGGTGGCGCAGCGGTTTGGCGCCTGCCTTTGGCCCAGGGCGCGATCCTGGAGACCCGGGATCGAGTCCCACGTCGGGTTCCCAGTGCATGGAGCCTGCTTCTCCCTCTGCCTGTGTCTCTGTCTCTCTCTCTCTCTGTGTGACTATCATAAATAAATAAATAAATAAATAAATAAATAAATAAATAAATAAATAAATAAATAAATAAAAAAGATTTTATTTATTTATTCCAGAGAGACAGAGAAAGAGAGCACAGAAGGAGGGACGTTGGGAGAGGGTGAGAGAGAATCCCCAAGCAGACTCTGCACTGAGCCTGGAGCCCAACGTGGCACTCAATCCCATCACCCTGAGATTATGACCTGAGTCAAAACCAAGAGTCAGATGCCTAACCAATTGAGCCACCCCAGTGTCCCAGGAAGGTTTTTTAAGTGAATAGTATGCAGATAGATGCTCATTATACTGTTCCTATAACCCATATTTTTACCATTTTTTAATAATTAACATACAATGTTATTTTAGTTTCAGGTGTGCAATATAGTGATTCAACAAGTCTATGCATTACTCGGTGCTCATCAAGATAATTGTCCTCTTGATCCCCTTCACCTGCTTTCCCCATTCCCCCATCCCTTTCTCTGACAACCGCCAGTTTGTATTTAAGAGTCTGTTTTATGGTTTGTCTCTTTTTTCCTTTGTTCATCTGTTTTGTTTCTTAAACTCCACATATGAGTGAATCATATGGTATTTGTCTTTCCCTGACTGATTTATTTCACTTAGCATTACCTCCTCTAGATGCTCATTATATAGTTTTATTTTTTACCCTTTAAAATAATTGAAATATAATTGACATACAGCATTGTATTCATTTCAGGTGCACAACAAAATGATTTGATATCTGTATATATTGCAAAATGATAACCATAGTAAGTCTAACACTCATTGCCACTCATCTTTTTCTTCTGATGAGAACTTTTAAGATCTATTCTCTTAGCAACTTTCAAATATGCAGTATAGTGTTCATAACTATAGTTACCATGCTGTACATTACATTTTATAACTAGAAGCTTGTACCTTTTGACCCTCTTCACCCATTTCACCCACCTACCCCTGCCTCTGGCAACCACCAATCTGTTTCTGGTATCACTGAGCTTGTTTTTTTTTATTATTTTTGTTCTTTTTTTTTTTTTTTTTTTTTTGCTTAGATTCCATATGCAAGTGAGATCATTGGGATTTGTCTTTCTCATCTGATTTATTTCACTTAGCATGATGTTGTTGCAAAGGGCAAGATTTCCCTTTTTATGGCTGAGTAGTATTCCATTATATATCTGTACCACATCTTCTTTATCCATTCATCCATCTATGCACACTCAGGTTGTTTCCATGTCTTGGCTATTATAAATAATACTGCAGTAACAGGGGGGCATAGATATCTTTTAAAGTTAGTATATTGGGCAGCTCGGGTGGCTCAGTGGTTTAGCGCCACCTTCAGTCCAGGGCATGATCCTGGAGACCTGGGATCGAGTCCCACGTTGGGCTCCAGTCCCACATCGGGCTCCAGTCCCACGTCGGGCTCCCTGCATGGAGCCTGCTTCTCCCTCCATCCGTGTCTCTGCCTCTCTCTCTCTGTGTCTCTCATGAATAAATAAATAAAATCTTTAAAAAATAATAAAAAAAATAAAGTTAGTATCTTATTTTTCTTGGGTAAATACCCAAAAGTGGAACTTCTGGATAAAATGATTGTTCTATTTTTAATTTTTTGAGGATGATAATGTTTGTATTTTGGAACTTTAATTTCTGTGTGAGACCAAAGGAAGAGATGCATTTTGTTCAAATTTAAATGTTATGTAGCCTACTATCTGATGTGTCCTATCTGGTCAATTTGTTTCATGATTAATAGCTTTATTTGACACGGAACCTAATATAGGTATTCTGTACAAGTTGATATAATACCCCAGTGCATTTCAGGGGATTCTGGACATAAAATGAAAAGATATTTGCAAAGGTCTTTGAGGGGCTTGGGAAGGAAAGCAAGGTCTATCTTCATTGGACCCTACGGTGGACAGGGACTAAGTGTCTTTAAGGATTCTAAGTTGTCCAGCTCTAAGCTCATTTGAGGAACAGACCTGACGAATATTTGAGCTCAAAAACTTACCATGTGTATTAAAAAAGAGAGAGAGAGAGAGAGATCATGTTAATGAAGATATTAATTTGCCTGAAAAATCAAAAGACATAAAGAAAAGAAGAGAAAAGAGAAAAATAGACTCAGTTTTCTTTAATCATGAATTGTACCTATAGAGTTCCTGGTTTGGTATCAAGCACCTAACTAGTTGTTTTCTTTATTATCCCTAATTTCCTCTGATATCAGAGGAAATATGCCTATACAACCTTTCAGAGCAAGGCATTCCATATGTTTATTTGCTATTAGTATTATTAATAATATTATATTATATATTATATTATATTATTAATTCATGAGAGACACAGAGAGAGAGGCAGAGACATAGGCAGAGGGAGGAACAGACTCCCTGGGAGGAGCCTGATGCCAGGCTTGATCCCGGGTCCTGGGATCACGCCCTGAGCTGAAGGCAGATGCTCAGCCACTGAGCCACCCAGGTATCCCTATTATTTTCTTAAAGATTTATTTATTTGTACTTTTTAGAGAGGGTATACACGTGAGTGGGGGGGAGGGGCAGAGGGAGAGGAGAGAGAGAATCTCAAGCAGACTCCCTGCTGAGCACAGAGCCCCAGAGGGGCTCAATCTCACAACCCTGAGATCATGACTTGAGCCATAACCAAGAGTCTGATGCTCAACCTACTGAGCTACTCAGGCGACCCCATATGTTTACTGTTAATACAGAGTATTGATGTTTTATTTGGCAGACAGAGCTATCCATAGGATGGTTTGTATTGAGTTGGGCTCTTTCTGCTTCTTTGCTCATTATTGAGGACCTGGCTCTGAAGAATTTGGGTGTGGGGGGAGTTGGTGTTGTGTGAACATACACTGTTGGTTCAGACATTACTTGTGTCCTCATTCCTCGGTCATGTGGTCCATCTTTATAACTTATGTTCCCCTTCAAGATAATGCTTCATAGTTTGTCTAGATTGATTTGGAATTAAAATGTTGAGAATGGGAATAGTTTGAGTTGCTCAGTGACATATAGTCTCAGAGAAGTAGCCTTCCAGGCTCTATCCTGCCAGATGAGCCTTTGTCATAATATTTCCACCTTCAAGTTTCATGGTGGAGACATGATGGTAAAAAGTCTATGTGCAGACCAACTACACTTTTCACAACTTTATGGATTTAAATAATGTCCCTACTGTCTTCTTTCCAGCTTAAGGAATCCCTGTTCTGTACCTAATATTCATAAGTGAAATTAGTTGAGAGCTTTAATTCCTGTACTTTCTTTATTTGACTTTGGAATCAAAATTATGGCAACATTATTAAAGTAAATTAGATATCTTTCTCTTCTCTAGATTTGTTTTGTGAAACAAATTAGATGAGCTGATAGTGGAATATTGATTAAATCGTACCTAAGACCCTATGTGTTGATATGTATTTTGGGTGGCAGAGTGTATAGAAAGGAAACAATTTTGGGGGAGGCATTAATTCAATCTCTTTAATGGTTATTGATCTATTTGACTTTCCCAATTTCTCTTGAGTCAAAAGTTTTAGTTTAAATTTTTAAATTAAAAATAAAATAAAATAAAATTACATTAATTCAAATTTCTATCACCATTCTTAATATTTTGATATATATACTCAACTGTTTTTGAGGGAAAAAATTGTTATTGTCAACATAATATATGCCCAAAGTATAAAAGTGAGTCTTTTTTTTTTACTGTTTTATTTAGTTATTAAGTTTTTAATTTTAATACCAGGATAGTTAACATACAATGTGACATTAGTTCCCAGTATACAATACAGTGATTCAACCATTCTATACATTACTTGGTGCTTATCATGATAAATGTACTCTTAATCCCTTTACCTATTTCAGCCATCTCCTACCCCCACCCCTCCCCTTCTGGTAACCATTGGTTCATTCTCTATAGTTAAGAGTCTGTTTCTTGGTTTGGTTCTCTCTGTCCCTCTCTTTTTCCTTCCTATGACTATTTGTTTTGTTTCTTAACTTCCATATATGAGTGAAATCATATGCTATTCATCTTTCTCTGACTGATTTATTTTGCTTAGTATAATACTCTCTAGCTACATTGATGTTGTTACAAATGGCAGGATTTCATTCTTTTTATGGCTGAATAATATTCCATTACATAGTCATATTCCATTATATATATTTATATATATATTCCATTTTATATACATATATATCATATATAGATACATACAATACATACATACATACCACATCTTCTTTAACCATTCATCTATCGGTAGACGCTGGGCTATTTCCATATTTTGGCTATTATAAATAATGCTGCAATAAACATAAGGGTACATTTGCTTCAATGTGGATGGAACTGGAGGGTATTATGCTGAGTGAAGTAAGTCAATCAGAGAAGGACAGACATTATATGGTCTCATTCATTTGGGGAATATAAAAATAGTGAAAAGGAATAAAGGGGAAAGGAGAAAAAATGAGTGAAAATATCAGAGAGGGAGACAGAACATGAGAGACTCCTAATTCTGGGAAACAAACTAGGGGTGGTGGAAGGGGAGGTGGGCGGGGGGTTGGGGTGACTGAGTGATGGGCACTGAGGGGGGCACTTGACAGGATGAGGACTGGGTGATATGCTATATGTTGGCAAATTGAACTCTAATAAAAATAATTAATTAAAAATAAATAAATAAATAAATAAATAAATAAGCATAGGGGTGTATGTATGCCTTTGAATTAGTATTTTCATATTCTTTGGGTAAATACCCAGTAGTGTAATTGCTGGATCATAGGGTAGTTCTATTTTTCATTTTTTGAGGAACCTCCATACTGTTTACCACAGTGACTGCACCACTTTGCATTCCCGCCAACAGTGCAAGAGGGTTCCTTTTTCTCCACATCCTTACCAACTTGTGTTTCTTGTGTTTTTTATTTCAGCCATTCTAACAAGTATAAGATGGTATCTCATTGTAATTTTTACTTATATTTTCCTGCTGATGAGTGATGTTGAGCATCTTTTAATACATAAAAATGAAGGTTTTTTTAAACCTACTCCAAACCTCACCATTAGGAAAAAAACCATCATTAACTAGACCAACATTTATTCCAAACAATGTTTAATCCAATAATACAAATAAAATGCAGATAGAAAGACTGATGAATGATGGATGAATGGATATTTATAAATACTATTTCTAGATAAATAGGCGTAGTTATAAATTTGTTCATTTTATCTAAATTTATTCAAGAAAAAAAGATTAAAGTGAAACTGAATTGCAGATAAATAAGGGACATAATTCTTTTAAATTTTCCCTATAGGGATACCTGGGTGGCTCAGCTGTTGAGCATCTGCCTTCAGCTCAGGGCATGATCCTGGAGTCCCAGGATCGGGTCCTACATCGGGCTCCCTGCATGGAGCCTGCTTCTCTCTCTGCCTATGTCTCTGCTTCTCCCTCTCTCTCTCTGTGTCTCTCATGCATAAATAAAATCTTTTAAAAAATAATAAAAAATAAATAAATTTTACCTATAGGTTAAGAAGAAATTTTTTTAAAGATTAAGGTATTAAATCCCTTGTGATTTTTTAAATTACTTTTTTTTTCAAATTTTAGACAGTATCAGTTGACTCCCTGCCATGAAAGCAGAGACACTAGTATTTTATTTCCTCTCATTTTCCTTCCCCTCCTGATCTTTGCTCCAATTTATAATATTTACATTCTAAGTAAGTAATGTATTTCCTGTAGCTGTTTACTACACATGTGTATATATATTCATGTCTTCAAATGGATTTAGTGTTCATCATAAATCCTTCACCATTGTTTCCTCATTCCTGAGTTCTTCTATTTGATTAACTTTTTTAATTGGCTGGGATTTGTTGTCAAGTCATCTACCTTTTCCATGAAGCATCATAGCATTGTATTTCTTGAATTCCACCATTTTTGAGAAATGTCAGCCCCTGCCTTTCTACTTGAATGACATCCTGGCCTGGTCCAATATCCCTTCCCTTAGAGCTTTGAAGGCAGTGCCCTGCTGTCTTCTGCCCCTGAAGGTCATGAGGGGAGCCCTATGGTCAGCTTAGTTTCTCTTCCTTATAAGTAATTTGCTTTTCTGACCAAATACTTGATAAATTCTTTTATTCTTAAAGTTCAACAGTTTCATTAGAATATATCTCTTTGGTGTTGTACCGTATTAAATTTCCCTGAAATAGGATTTGATCTTTTGGTCTGCAGAGTCAGGTTTTTATTTTATAGAATTTTTCTTACATAATTTGAATAAATATTCTCTTTACTTTTTAAAGATTGTTTTATTTTGTGATTTTTCACCTATCCTTTGCTTCAGGGTCGTCAGTTATCTTAAATTCGAATAAGTTCTTTGTTTTCACTTCTATGAATTCTTACTAGTTGCTTTCATATGGTTGTCTTTTTTGCATGTATTATTTCAAATATTTTAAGACTTTCCTTTATGTTAATAATCAGATTGTCAGTGGTTATCTGTCTGTTCTTTCAGTTCTTAATTTCTATACCTATTATGTAATGATGCTGTTTGGATATCAATGGGTTTTCTTGTGCGTGCAAATTCTTTTTAAACATTTTGTTGTTTCAAGATATTAGGGTGGGCTAGGTTATGCTACAGTAACTAATTAACCACCACTTCTCAATGGTTTATCACTTAGGTTTATTTCATTCTCATGCAAAGTTTTCCAGGGTAGTTCCTTTCCAAGATAACTCAGAGCCCAAGATATTTGCATCTCAGAAGCCTTGTCACAGGCTAAATTGCCTTGGCAGCCTTGGCAGGAGAAATGACAGGGTGAAGAGCTCATATCTGCTGACCTCAAGTTGTCTGAAATTGGCCTGGAATTGACACACGCCGTGCCATTTACATTTATTACTAGAATGTACACTTTTTGCCCAGAATGAATCAGATGGTAGTTGTAGCTGCAAGAAAGGCAAAGAAATGCAAAATATCTGTGGGCTGGGAAGAAGGAAATGACCTGAGATGGAGTGAACATTTAGCATTATCTTCTCCACATTTACCATACCATCTGCGAGCTCTTGTTTTATTGATTCATGGATTAAAAAAAAAAAAAAAAGAATTATTCTCTAATGTGAAGAGATCAGGAAGAGTTTTCTTTTTTTATTTAAGTGAAGTTTTCTCCTAAGTTTTTTGGCGATCTTGTGCTTGCTTGTTTGTTCCCTGCCTTCCTCTTGCTTTTTTTCTTTGATTCCCTCAGACAGCATATTTGCATAGTTGTCACGCTGGTTTTTTCCCTTACCTTGAGCAATTCTGTCCAGATCTTGTATTTTCTCTGTTACAAAGTGGGTCACTTCTTTTACTCCTTTTCTGCTGTATCTAAAAAATTTGTATCTCCCTCAAATTATAGTTTGAGGGTTAAGCTTTGCATATTGTATTCTTTTAATAGGAATAAGAGGGTAGTGGGAAGGAAAGAGTTTATCTGGGGTGCTAAGCCAGTATTTGTTAGGCTATATGATTGTTTTCTCTCTCCTGAGATCTTCTTAAAAATGCTAGACCCAGGAATCCCAGTGCCCCTGGAGAGGGGCATCTCTCCACTGGAGAATCTCAAATTCTCAGATTTGAGACTGTTTTTTGGGATATACTCACTTGTTTCTCTGTTATTGCTGTTTGTCAGACAGAAGGGGGTGGGTGAAGACACTTGCATAGCTTGTCCTCCCCGGTGGGTATGCAAAGGGTTTATCAGTAAGAATTCTTAGGATTTCTCTACTCACTGGTATGGTTTTGGGTGAAAGGGTGGAATTAGAAGTCTAGCCTTGCTGTGCTTCTCAGCCCTGCTCCAAAGGTCCTGTCTGTCCGTGGCTACTGGTATCTGACATGTATTCCATTAAGCTGTAATTCTATTCCTGCCTGTTTGCTGTTATTGCATATTTGGTGGATGGTTTTCATGGTTTTTTTCTTTTTCTTTAGCTATTAATGGAGGGATATTCATTGGTATAAATCTCATCTCTCATTTTAACCAAGACATCTCTTCAGCCCAATTTTGTATTTTTTTCCCTACAAGTAATTGTGAAATTCCCTTAAGCTTTAAAAATGATCTGTATACCACATAGTTCAGAGTTTTCTTGTGATTTTTAAAAAACTGTACCTGTAGATTTAGCACTTTGTTTGGCTCCTTTGTCTTTGCTAATAGGTAGATATTTTGGTTTTCTCTCTTTTTCTTCCTTACCAATTCTGCTAAAGTACTGTCTAGCTTTTGGCTTCTTTCTTTCTTTTTTAAAGATTTTATCTATTTATTTGACAGAGAGAGAGAACAAGTAGAGGAACTGGCAGAGGGAGAAGCAGGCTCCCCACTGAGCAGGGAGCCAGCTGTGGGCTGGATACCAAGACCCTGGGATCATGACCCGAGAAAGGCAGACTCTCAACCCAGTGAGCCACCCAGGGACCCTAGCTTTTGGTTTCAAAATTACAATAACAATAGAAAATCTACAAAAGCTTAAGGTATGTTCCCTGCCCCAATGAACTTTTAACAAAGGTGTGAAGAGTAGAAAAATTAAGATTTAAGTTATACATTATCAACTAGGAGATAAAATTGTAGTTTTAAGAATTCAGAAAGCAGTCAGGCAGGAGTAATTTATTAGTCTGGTAGGGCAACCATAACAAAGTAACACAGACTGAGTGGCTTAAACAACAGACATCTATTTTCTCATAGTTCTGAAGGCCAGAAATCTGAGATCAAGGTTTTGGTCCCGTTGGTTTCTTCCTCTCTCATTGCCTTGTGGTTGGCCATCTTCTCTCCCTGTGTCTTTGCATGGTCTTCCATCTTTGTCCTTTTTTTTTTCTTATAAGAACACTAGCTATATTGGATTGGGGCCCACCCTAATGACCTTATTTCATTAACTTTAGTAACCTCTTTAAAGACATTATCTCCAAATACAGTCATATTCTGAGATCCTGGAATTTAGGATTTCAACTTAAATTTTTAGGGAATGCCATTCAGCCCATAACAAGTAATCAGGAGAGACTTAGAGTAGTCAGTGTATGTAGGCTGAGAGATGAAAAAATATAGTGGCTTAAAAAAGACAAAAGATATGTTATTATTTTCTCATGAAACAATCTAGAAGAAATAGGTGGTGCAGGGTTTCCTCTGCGTCATCCAGAGACCCAAGTCTCTCTTGGTTGTTGTTCTACCATTTTCTAGAGAATCGCTCTCACCTAATGCCCAGAACTTGACCGGCATTCCATGAATGCTTGTGGAATACGTGAATGAATGACATAGTGTGTTCTGGGGCAGTGAATGGGCTATCATAAAGGAAGTAAGAATCTTGATAGAAACAACTAAGCAGGAAATATGATTAGGGGGATCCCTGGGTGGCTCAGCGGTTTGGCGCCTGCCTTCGGTCCAGGGCATGATCCCGGAGTCCCGGAATCGAGTCCCACATTGGGCTTCTGCATGGGGCCTGCTCCTCCCTCTGCCTGTGTCTCTGCCTCGCTCTCTCTCTCTGTGTCTCTCATGAATAAATAAATAAAATCTTAAAAAAAAAAAAAAAGGAAATATGATTAAATATATATGTCTGGCCAGATTTGAGGAAGCCTTGAAAGTCAAAAGGGACTCATAGGGGATTGAAACTGAAAGGGATGAAGCAACTCCAACTCACTCATTTTATACAAATGATGAAATTGAGGCTCAAGAGGGTGAAATAATTTACCCATATAACTAATAAGTCATGCTATCCAGCACTATAACTCAGTTCCTCTGATTTCCAAGTTAAGGTCATTGCTTTTCTACCATAATAGGCAGAAGGTGGATACTCTGCTGTTTTCCACATGGAAGTGATGTAGTGATGTAATGTATGCCACGTTTTAGGAAGGTCAATTTTTATGGCTTTAATGTGATATATTTCCATATATCAGTGACTATCCGTGTACTCACTGCAGCTGACATTGATGCTTACACAAAAGATAATGTATCTCCCTCTTGGTTGTTAAGAGACCACTGATCTTGGTCTAGTTGGTAGGAGCTGAAAGGAGATCCTTTGTTCTGGGAGACTGAGCATTCTACCTAGTATGTATATGCACGGCATGCAGGGGTGAGTGTGGAAACTAATCCTGATTGGCCAAAGCCAGTCAAGGTAAATCTGCTCCCCCTTGCCAATGATTGGTCTAAAGATTGACATATGACCCATTTCTGGCCAATGAGACATAAAGGGGATTCTGTAGGGCAGCTCCTGGGAAATTCTTACATAATAGATAAGAGCCAGCAAGGAGCAGACACCTTTGCCCCGCTGCTTGCTTTGAATATAGTTGCGCAAGTCAACTTGTAACCATAGGCAATATCGGAGATGGCAGCACATAAAGACTGGGACAGCTTGCTTGGGTACTTTGTAACATTATGGGATTATCGCGTCCAACCTGGAACTGCCTTCCCCAGGCTCCTTGCTATGTGAGGTAATTAAATTTTGTCTTTATTGCTTGTTAATTTTAGTCAGGTATACTGTTACTTGCAACCAAAGCATGCCTAACCAGTACAGGCATTATATTTTCTTTTTAAACAAGCATTTAAATGCCTAAAGACATCCTCTTACAGTTCCCTATAGTTTCTTTTCTTTTCTTTTTTTTTTTTTTTTTAAGATTTTATTTATTCGAGAGAGGGAGAGGGAGAAGCAGACACCCCACTGAGCAGGGAGCCTGATGTGGGGCTCAATCCCAGGACCTTGAGATCAGGGCCTGAGCCAAAAGGCAGACACTTAACTGACTGAGCCACCCAGGGGCTCCTCCTCCTAGTTTCTAAAGAAGAAAGTACAAGATGAAAATCAGATCTGTGCATCCTAGGGGGGTGCAAGGGAGAGAGTGGCTGACCGGAGTGCTCAGGAAAGTCTTCATGATGCATATGGCACTTGGGCCAAGACCTGTGTAGTGGGTGAGGGCAGAACAGGTAGATGGAAACCGTCAGTGCATGTCACATGCAGGTGGAAGGTCCCAGCATGAGCAAATGAGGATGAGTCCTTTGGACATCCTAGAGGACTTGGATTCCAGTCTGCATTGAAACTCCTGCCAGAAGGAATGGAGCCTGTTTCTCCCTCTGCCTGTGTCTCTGCCTCTGTGTGTGTGTGTGTGTGTGTGTGTGTGTGTGTGTGTGTGTGTCTCATGAATAAATAAATTAAATCTTAAAAAAAGAAAGAAAGAAAGAAACTCCTGCCTGAAGGTTACAGTTCTCATGGATCCCACAGAAATCTTGTTCTTTCAGTCTTCCAGCACTCCCTGAGGACGACTGACAGTGAAGCCAGGTGCCTGTTGGAGTAGGAAGCTCTGCAGAAGAGCAACACATCGTCAGTCCTCATGGACTCCAACTCTAGGCTGTGATGCGGGCCTTTGCTCTTTGCTGGGTGGGTTCCCTTTGTTCCTAATATACCTTCCTCCTGAGCCTGAGAACTTCGTGTCCTCTATGGTCAGAGGTCCTCTTCATTTTGGTGTCAAGGGACCAGACCAACAGTCTAGAAATTTCCTTCATGGTCCTAGAGCATTCTAAGCTAATGGTGCTCCTGGTAGCCTCTTGCAAACTTTTTAACTTCTAGGTGTGGTCAGGCTCCTTAAATTGCCTAACACTATTAATGATGACAAATACCATACATGATAAAATATAAAATCGTGTTTTTAAATGACTCTTCATCTGTAAAACTGGACACTGTAGCTATAGAAGAAAAATCTGGTTTCTCATACTGATATACCACTAGCAATTATGTGGCCTTGGTTGGATACATCACTTAATATTTTGGGACTTCATTTTCTTCATTTTTAAAGAGATGAGTCACTGGGGCTTTTCTAAACTAAAATCATACTTTCAGTGGTTGTTTATAATTGTTGCTCTTTCTAGATACTGAAATTACAGGATTCCTATTTTGTTTTTTCCTACACTACCATTTTTAAAGTGGGAGAACATTTTTTTTTTTTTAAGATTTTATTTATTTATCCATGAGAGACACACAGAGAGAGGCAAGAGACACAGGCAGAGGGAGAAGCAGCCTCCTGCAGGGAGCCTGAAGTGGGACTCGATCTTGGGACTCTGAGATCACAACCTGAGCCAAAGGCAGACGTTAAACCACTGAGCCACTCAGATGCCCCAAGTGGGAGAACATTTTAAGCACAGAGAACCAAATAGGCAAAGGCAGAAGCAAGCCACAGCTTGCCCAGCAAAGCAAGGGGAATTGTGGCCATGGGAGGTCAAAGCAGGTCAGCAGCCTGCCTCCTTCTGTGTCATCCAGCTTATTTACTGCAGCCCTTTACCTGTGGATTCTTTGTGGGCCCAGAGCTCAATGGGATCATGCGGAATCTTTGAACAGGGACAGGGGTAGAATATCCCGTGGGCTCTGGAAGGGCAGGCCTCCTCCACTGCTGACCTTGGGCTCTGGAAGAGCAGGTCTCCTCTACTGCTCACCTGTCTGAGCCTCTAGTAGGTCCTGATACTGATCACAATCAGTTTCAGTTCTGCTGAAGGAAATTAAAGGAAGCTTTTAACCACACCCTACCCTTAAGGACCAGCCCCATGGTGGCAGCGGTGATCAGTGAGAAACTCAAGGAAAGGAGATCTCAGGACAAAAGGAGAATGGGGAGGCTTTCTCCCAGAGGAGATTCTCCCCTCACTGTCCACATTGATGGGTCTAGGTTTTTGCTTATTAAAGGAGCTGGTGGATTTTCTTATATAAACCTTAGGATTTTGTGCTGGAGCTTCAGTAGCAGAGGCCCCCGGAGAGAGAGGATGGGCAGCTGGACCAGGCCAGAATGGAAAGGACAGGAAGCAGGGAAACAGGACAGTGTGACCTGGTCCCCGCAGAGATGGCCATGAAATGCAACAGTTCCTCAGAGTCACATCCCAGCAGACAGACATGGGAGGGCTCCTAGTCCAGAGGATGGGGCCAGCAACTGGAGGGTCTCCAACACTGTCTTAGGGCAAGGAGAAGAGGGTCTACCCTTTATGGACAAAGCTATAGGTATAGCCAATGTGTTCAGACAGGCAAGGCCCAGTCCTAAGGGAGATCTGGAATGTGAGGACAGAAGTGCAGTCTACCCCACAGAGACAGGTGTAGGAGGATCAGTGAGGGAAATTGCAGAAGGCCATTACTAAGGTCATGACAACTAACATTTCCTCAGCGCTTATTTCGATCCAGGCACTATTATAAATTCTTTTCTGGATTCCTCTTTTAATATTCCCAACAACCATCCTGTGTCATCCCTGCTATGCAGAGTAAGGCCCTGGGCCCCAGAGACATGAAGTGGTTTGCTCAAGGTCATATATCCAGCAGGAGGCCGAAATCCCCAGCAGGAGGGCCCTGGAAGCTGCTGCACACACAGACCGTATACCAGGAGGAGCTCTTAGCTCTCCACTCAATTTTGTGTTGTTTTCTGAGTTCAGGTGGCCTTCTGCCCAAAGGTAGTGACCTTCATCTGAGTGAGATATGAACTGACTTGCAGGGAGAACCATCCTTTCTTCCTCTGATTTATTAGACAATCCTACACTGACCCAGTGGACAAAGCAGTGGGTCTTCAGGAACCAGCTCCCTCCTTCTGTCTAATAGGCTGGTTTTAAGAGACCAAAAGGGCAGGAGGACTGCAGGGGGAGAGTCCAAGTACAAGCATATCACCTCTCCACCTTTTCCCTCACTGTCAGATTGGGTGGTTGGAGTAGATCATCTATGATGTCCATTTGTACACTAATATTCTATAATTTTATGTTTATCTCCACCAGTCTTGTGGAATCTCTGCAACCATTGGAACCTCTCTTTTTCATATGTTCTAGAAAAAAATGTCCAGTTGTCTTGCAATATTGTCTTCCTGTTTCTAAAATTGTGTCGGATGCTGGCCAACAAATCCTTTTCTTTAAAAACATGGTTTTTAAAGTCCTTTAAGCACTAATACCATCCACAATCTTTAATAAATACCATGAAGAAAAGGGATTTTCAAAACTTGTGCAATTTTCTTTTCTTCGTCATTAGACAGTATTTTCCTTTTAAAGAGATTTTCCTATTTTCTTTCTTCATTTTCATTTTTGATCTTGTTTTATATTTATCTGTGTTAGTTCTCAACACAGCAGTACTTTTCAAATTTTAAAACTATAAGCTGTCTCTTCTGTGGTTGCTTTACATTAACTCATACCTCTTTATCAGTGAACTTTGGATTTGTGGACAACTCCTGCCAAGGACACAGTTCCTCACAACTATGAAACAAAGCTCTGGTCACTAGGTGGTATTCACTGTCCCTCTTTTCTAACTTCACTTTTTTCCTAGGCTCATATCTTAAAACTTAGTTTGAGCTGATAGTTTGTCTTTTCAATTTCAGATGCGGAAAGAAAAAGGTATTTTATTAAGAAAACATTTTAAGGGCAGCCCTGGTCGCTCAGTGGTTTAGTGCTGCCTTCAGCCCAGGGCCTGATCCTGGAGACCGGAGATTGAGTCCCACGTTGGGCTCCCTGCATGGAGCCTGCTTCTCCCTCTGCCTGTGTCTCTGTTTCTGTCTCTGTCTCTGTGTCTCTCATGAATAAATAAAATAAAATCTTTAAAAAAAAAGAAAGAAAACATTTAAAATATATACATAAGAGGGGGGCCTGGCTGGCTCAGTCAGTAGAGCATGCAACTCTCGATCTCAGTGTTGGAAGTTCAAGCCCCACATTGGGCATAGAGATTACTTAAAAAATAATAGTAAAAATCTTTAAGAACTGAACATCTGCATAAGAAAAAAGAAATACATATAAATTATATACCCACGATCCAGCTTCACATTGTCAATATATAGCCGATCCTGTTTCATCTTTACTACTCTTGGATAATTTTGAGGCACATCTCAGACATTTTATTGTGCCATCTGTGATTGCTTTAGTCAATGAAGAAGGAGAATTTTATTTAATTAATAAACTATTATTTGGCTGGGATTTACATTTCAGCAAGAAAAACCACACTAATATTCAGTTGATGTTTTGGACATTGATATGCTTTATATTTAAAAGCAAGATTTGTCTGTCATATCTTGACCCTAACTCTTTTTCTCTTATGTTGATAAGCTAGAGTAGCACCCCAAAATACAGAAACAATGGGGCAGCCTGGATGGCTCAGCCCTTTAGCACCGCCTTCAGCCCAGGGCGTGATCCTGGAGACTAGGCACCCTGCATGGAGCCTGCTTCTCCCACTGCCTGTGTCTCTGCCTCTCTCTCTCTCTGTCTCTCATGAATAAATAAATAAAATCTTAAAAAAAAAAAAAAAGAAACAATGATTCTGAGGAGACTTTCATTAGAAACGTCTAGACACAAAGTTATCTAACAGTCTAAAAATTGGCCAAAAGCAGTTTACAATGTGTCTTTCAAGTATTAATTGGAAGCTGTGTTCTCATTTTAGCTAGAAGTCAATTTTATAGATTCTTTTTTTTTTTTTTAAGATTTTATTTATTTATTCATGAGAGGCACAGAGAGAGAGAGAAGCAGAGACACAGGCAGAGGGAGAAGCAGGCTCCCCGCAAGGAGCCCTGACCCGGGGTTCAGGCCCTGAGCCAAAGGCAGATGCTCAACCACTGAGCCACCCAAGCATCCGCGGAATATTCTTTGTCAACAGAAAAAAACCTAACGCCACTTACAATACTCAATTTTCCCCTCCACAATAGGATTAGGAGAGATTTGGGGGTCTCACCTTCATACAAATGGACAATTTGCCAGAGTTTCCATCTGCCGATGACTTCTAAAAGTGCCCCCCGTGTTTCTGCGTTCCCACCCACCTCTGGTTCAGGTGGGCCTGTGGGGCTTGGGCAGAGTGGCCCAGCTCTCCGGCTTCTCCGTGACTTCCGCTGAGACAGAAGTCTACCTGGGAGGAGCCTGGAAGAGATGCAGGAAGGAAAGGGATGGTCTTCCACTGAAGCTGCCAGCAGGCCTGCCCTGAGGCTGTGCCTGGGGTTAGGAGAACTTTTGAAAAAGGAAGATTGAAGATGGATAACTCTGCTGGTCACCCCTGCTTACTCAGAAGTGGAAGAAGTTAGATTCATGGCTTTTAATAAACTTCCTAGTCATAGCCTGGCCATTACACAGAACTTGGACATTAGATATATAAGATATATAAGATTTAGATATATGAGATTTTTGACCCTGTGTTAGGGTCCAGCAATCTGATGATGAATTTCACTTCCTTCAAATGTTTGGACCTGAGCCAGATTATCACTTCAAACCCTGCCTTGGCTCAAGAGGAAATAAAGTAGGTTGCTTTCCATTGCCCACTCACCTCACCATGGCTGAAGCCAAATACTTTCTACTTCTCCCCTCCTTCCTCTTCCTCTTCTCACCTCCCCTGCTCATCTTCCCTCTCCCTCCTCTCCTTCACCCTTCCCCTTCTTTTCTTCATCCCTACACCTCCCTTTCTTCCTCCCTCCTGCTCTGCTTCCTCCTCCCCTTCTCTCCTTTACCACACCTTTCCCCTTTCTTTCCTTGCCCTCCTCTTCCCTCTTCCTCCCTCCCCTTGTCTCTCCATTACTCTCGCCCCTCCCTCCTTGCTCTCTCATTCTTTTCCTCCCTACCCCCCCCCCCCAATGTCCCCATCCTGTCCATGCTCCCTATCTTTGAGTCCTCCTGGGATCCTGGAGTTCTCTCGGGCCCCTCTGTCTCCTTCACCTGTACCCCGAAGTTAATTTCCCTCTCTGTCCCTTCCCTGAACTACCAACCAGCCTCAAAAAGATGCCAAACCCCTGAATAAATCAAAATGAGATAAGCAGGAGCAGTACCAACTTATGTGAAGAGCTGGTGGTCAGGAAGAAAGTGAAGTATGTGGAGCAGAAAGGAGAGGAATGAGGATGTTGGCAGCCACTGTCCCCTGAGAAACTGGATCCGAGCATAGCAGCATGTCACATCAAACCATAAGTGTGCCTGCCTGATGAGTTCAGCAGAGCTGGCTACTTGAGGTCGGTGTGTGTGTGCTTCTCAGGCCATGTGTTGAGTATACATGCATTGTGAGGTTGGGGGTGAGGGTTTTATAAGATCAATCGGTTCTTGTACCCAACGGTACACATATATGCTGGGCAGTGCGTAGCCACAAAGTATAATTTGTCTTTGCTCTGAAGTACCTAACACATGTGAGGGTAAAATTTTAATTGAGCTCCCCAATCTGATAAACTGAGCAGCTCCACACTTGGTCCACTATAGGAAGATGAGGCATTGGCTCCCCTGCTGTCCCTCACACTGATGCTTCCACACTATTCTTCAGTCTTGAATATGAAAGCTGTTGGTTTTACCAACACTGAGCCCCTGAATAGGGACTAGAAAGAATCCTCCAGAGAATGTTTGTAGCTGATAACAAGAGAGAGTGTCTGGTTTTGCAGGAGATGAAATGTTCTTTTGTATGTGAGCAGGAAGCAAGCAGATAGTCTACTTCAATAGCTTTTTATACCCACCAGGCATGTTGAAATTGATCTTTTCTATCGTGATTATCTATAAAACCTCTTTCGTTAGTGGTTTAGTTAGAAGAGTGCCAGTAACCTATTCTCATTCAAAGGCATTATCTCTTTGGAGGGAGGGGAGCTGAGAGCCATACCTTTATTCCCCATTTTTGTTTTGATATTCATTTGACTAAATATTAAAATTTAAGCTAAAATGAAATCTTGAACAAAACCTTGTGACAATTGGTAGTATCTTGAATTCTTTGTGAGGAGGCTAACACAGCCACCGAAATGAGAGGTCGGAAAGAAACTGTGGACTATAATTAAAAGCCTGCAACCTTTCAAAAGAATAGTTGAGGAATTTGTGGAGGACCACTCTTAATGCAGGATGATTTAGGCATAAATGAAGTTAGATTGATTTGACCATGACTCTTCTGGCTTTATTTATTTGTTTCTTTTTTAAGTGTAATTGAGCAATATATTAGTATTTTGGGGTGGTATCTTATAAATACAAAGATTGCTTCAGCTGGCCATCAAATATCTGTTGTGGCTTCACAAACTCGATGTAAATTTACTTCTGGCAGCAGGTGTATACAGTGCTGTCTCTTTGGGTGTTTACAAAGTCAAATGGCATTTTTAAAGTTGAATTACATTTTTGTAGGTTGTACTATGGACTCCTGTCCTCCAGAGTCAGCTAAGTGTCTGTCCCTCCTGAGCTCTCAGGGCAGACCATGAGGACCCTAGCCCCCTCCACACTGTGATCCCTGCACTGTATTGTTATGGCCTCTTTAACCTGCCAACCTTCTCCCCAGATTCTAAGTCCCTTAGAAGGCAGAGAACTATCTTCCCTTCCCAATGTTTGTAGCCCCAACACAATGCCTGTCCCCTGTGAAGTGTTGCAGAAGGCCAATGCTGATGGCTTCTCCTTGGGAGGGAGCCTGGGAGTGACAGGCAGCTCTGAAACGAGGCAGAGGGGCACTTTCACACTCCCAGTGTGTCCCAGACTGTGACCTGTGCTCAGGGATCTGTGGGAGAAGGATCAGCTGTCAGCTTCCAGCAATCCGTACTTACTAACTGTTCAGGGGATGCTGTGGTTTCCCAGGGGCGGGGTTTGGTAGAGGAAAGGACCCAGGGAGAGTGGTGAGGAACCCTGGAAACATAGAAGGGGCAGGTGAAGCCAGCAGGGAGCAGTGACTCCACGAGGTCTTCGACTCAGGCTCCGGGGCGGGGGCGCCAGGTGTGGGTTCGTTTCCTGCACGGGGCGGAGGGTTGCAGGGACCTATCCTTGCTCCTCCAGCCATAGGTGTGGCAACTTCGAGGTTGCCCAACGTTCCCAGGCCGGGAGGAGTCCAGACCTGGTCCGGTTGAGGAGTTATCACAGTCCCTTTTTATCAAGACCGACCAATCACCTGGCAGGTTCCAATAGAACTATTTTTCAAACTAGCGGTGTTTCCAAAGACAGGACTGGGCTCTCTGTGGAGTCTAGGACGATTTCAGCCTTTGAGGTAATGGAGACATAATTGAACAACGAGGAATTAATGTCATTGCAAATGATCTAGTGCCTCAAGTTCATTTCATGGGTTTTGTTCGAAGAGCAGCAGTCACTCATCTTGCGTGGCCAGCTGCCGTCAGAAAGATTTTGTTCTTTTTCGAGAGTATTTAGGAAATAAAGCTCAAGTGCTCGGCCCCTGCAAGTTGAAGGAGCAGTTTCACGCCTCAGCTTTTGACAAGGTACCACGATGCTATTCGTTGTTTTGCTTCTAGGAAGCGGAGGGTTTAGGAAACGACTTGGGCGGGCGCATCCCCGCGGCTGAGAGGACACAGACGTGCTCCCCTGGGACCCGAGAGGCTTCTCGGTCTTCCCGAAGGTGCCGGTCCCTGTGCGGAGGGTCCCCGGCGCCCTCCTAGACGCGGGGACACTCAGGGGGGTCTGGGGTGGCGGGGCCGGGCGGGGAGGACGAGGACGAGGAGGGAGCCGGACTGCGCCTCACTCCTCCGTGCCAAGGACACCGTCGCGGGGGCGCGGCCGGCTTCCCACGGATCGGACTTTCCGCCCCCGGGGCCGGGCGGCGCAGCTCCAACCCGGTCCCCCTTCCCCGCTTCGGGCGGCCCCCAAAGGCTGAGTAAGCGGGCGGAGGGAGGGAGGGGGCAGGGAGGCTGCGAGGATTTCCTGAGCGCTGCGGGGAGGAGGAGGGGACCCGGGCGGGAGGGCCGGGAGCGAGGACCCTGAACCTGCCGCGGCCGCCTCCGGGCCGAGCAGCCGGCGCCTCCCCGCGAGCGCTCGCCCGCCGCCCGCCGCCCGCCGCGCCCCCGCCGCCCGCCCCCGGCGGCCCCCGCCCCGCTCGGGAGCCGTAGGGAATCGGGTCCCGGAGGAAGAGGGTAGGTGGGGAGGCGGATGAGGGGTGGGGGACCCCTTGACGTCACTGGAAGGAGGTGCCGGGGTAGGAAGTGGGCTGGGGAAAGTTTATAAATCGCCCCCGCCCTCGGCTCCTCGGAATCGAGGTCCGCGGAAGGCTCGGAGCGCGCCTGGCGGACACTCCTGCGGCTCCTCCCCGGCGGCGGCGGCGGCGGCTCGGAGCGGGCTCCGGGACGGGCTCGGGAGCGGGGGCGCAGCGGCCGGAGGACGCCGAGCTGCGAGGATTACCCGGGAGGTGGTGGTCTCCCCGGCTGGAGCCGCGGCGCGGGGACTCGGGGCGCTCGGGGCGCTCGGGGCGCAGGACCGGGGGGCGCGCGAGCCGGGTTCGGGCGCTGTGGCCCGCGAGCAGCGCGGGGACCGGGCGGGCAGGCCGCGTCACGCTCACCATGGTCAGCTGCCGGGACACCGGGGTCCTGCTGTGCGCGCTGCTTGGCGGCCTGCTGCTCACAGGTGAGGCTCGCGCGGGGCCCGGAGGGGGCGGCAGGCGGGCACACCCTGGGGGCCGGGGCCGGGAACGGGGCCGGGGCCGGGCGCACGCGGGGAGGGGAAGCCGCGGCCGCCAGCAGCCAGCCTCGCCGGGAGCCTGGGACCCGGCTGTCGAGGGCACGCCCGGGGCGGTGGCGCCCTCGTCTTCCGTCGGGCAGGCGGTGCGGGCACCTCGGGGAGCGGCTGGCGGAGGCCGGCGGGCATCGCCGCCCCGAACTGCTGCTGGCGCCGAGCTCGGGGACGCGTCGGGTGGCCTTTGGCGGCCGCAGTCGCCGATGCGGGCCTCCCAGCCCGGCAGCCAGGGCACCAGGCTTGGGGGACGCCGCGCCCCGGACCGGCCCGACCCCCACAGCCTGCTCCCAGGCGGCCCGGCGCGGGTCGGCGGGGCCCACCGGAGCGCGAAGCCGCGGCTTCCCCAAGGTCCGCGAGGCCGCCGCGGGCTGCGCCGAGGCCCCGGCGTTGGTGCCGCTGGGCACCGGCCAGCACATCTTGCCTCCAGCGCGGAGGAGGAGAGCCCACCCGGACGAGGTCGCGGGCCTGCCAGGACCAGACAGCTCCCAGGAGATGGCAAACGGCTGGGGTCCAACGACCCACTCCGGGTCCCCGGGCCCGAATGCCCCCAGGAATGTTCAGCAGCTTCTGCTCCCCGCGGCGTGGCGACCGCCGGGCCGAGCGCGCTGCGCGCCGCCACCCCAGTGGGGCCTCCGCGGCGGGTCCAGCGCAGGTCGCCGACCTGAGTGAACCTGACCGACCAGGGCGCTCGAGAACCAAATACCGTTAAGTTTCAGGACTGCAGGCCTGATCTCTCCATTCCGAGAGAAGAGAGGGAGGACGGTTTGGACCAAAGATGCGGTCTGAGGAATCCGTGAGGTCCACCCCTTGGCTGGGGATTCGGGAAACGAGCGGCAGGACCGCCCGGGGCCAGGAGGTTACGCCGCCCTTGGTGTGGAGGTTCCCCCGCTCGGGGTCAAAGCCCGAGGGGACCTGGGGTCCCAGACTCGCCTTTGCTGCCCGTTGGGCTGAGAGGCCAAGCGCCCTCCGGACCAGTGCCCCCGGGCGCAGAGAGCCTTATTTCCGAGTGCCTTTCTTTTAAGGATCCTGGAGAGAAGGTAAAATAATGAAATGAAATACAGTAGCATTGAAAAGTTATTGTAGTCCTTCTGGGGAAGGAAAAAGTCAGTAGGGCTGGGCATATCTTTTTAAATGCTTGTTAAACCCTCAAAGTACTAACTTAAAAAAAAAAAAAGATTCTTTCTCAGTGGGAGGAGTATTTAGATCGTCCGTTTCTGAATAACAATAGTTGCAATTAGATTGGCGAAACCATTGAACTGACCGGCAGGCGTTGTCCTAATGTCTGAGAACTTGCTGTAATAAGTTGGGAAAGTCGGTAACAACTATTTTTTAAATGAAATACTGCTTTTCTTTGACAAAAATACTTTTTTGTTGTTGTTTTGAAAAGCCGCTTACATTTAAGTATAGTTGCTCAGAGCGCTTAAATAACTTCTGAAGTGCCTTCGCCTTTTATGTAAAGGTAAATCCAGGTAAATTCCTGTGAATCCAAAAAATGGAGGGAAAAGTGTGTGTTTCATTGCTTTTCTGCTTCACACATAAACATCTTTACTGTTGTTTCAAAAGCGGTAATCACCAGTATAGTTCTGTTGGTGATTAGGCGCAATTTAAATCAGTGGAAGCTTATCAGAAACCTGAGCAAGATTCCCTTGAGATCTTTTTAAGGTTTTATTTTCCTTAAACGAGGCAGAAATGTTAGGACTCTTCTGTGACTTAAAAAAAAAATTGTTTATGTGTTACAACAAGAAAGCAAGACAAAACATTAGCAAGGTGAGAACCTCTTTACCTGCTGGTTTAGGAGTGTGGTTTCACTGGTTGGGATGCGTAATTGTTAAAGCATGGCTTTGTAGACCGCCGGCTTCTGGCTGGTTAACAGACAAATCACAGTAAAACAGTCAGCTGCTTTCCTTGTAAATCGCATCAGGGCTTTCAGACTGAACTGAGGGCTAGTGGTGTCCAGAAAGAGGCCAAGTCTCTGCCTTGTGGTTTTAATCAGGAATCTGCTCACCTTCAGGTGCTCTCTAACCTTTGAATATTTGTGAGTTATTAATATTTTGAGCGTGTGTGTGAATGTGTGTGCATGCACGGAGGTATAAAATAACCAGAGGCTCAATCAGACAAAAAGATAATGCATTTCCCCCTAAAGATTACATTTACCTTCTTCCAAATACCTTGAGAAATTAAAAGATGACTGCAATTCAGATATTTTCAAGTCTTCTATATTGCGATCTTTCTCTCTAAAAATTATACCTCCCTTCCTCTGGCTCAGTCTCATTTTTCTTACTTTTTAAGTCACCCTGTCCATGATTAAAGCCACAGACCCCCCCTTTTTTTTTCTGTCCCCATTTTTGGAGGGGGGGGCGTGTGTTTGAACAGCTGACATTTACAGTTTGCTATAACTAACTGGAAATGCAACACTTCTGAATCTTGTGAGGGAGAAAAAGCTACATTAATAATGTTAAAGTGTGCCTGAAGATAAGACTCATATCCAAATAGAATGTAATAAATCTTTCAAAATAAGGATTTTACATGACATAGTTTTACATGACAAGGTTTGTTGTTTTCTCAAAGGTTTTGGAAGCCACCACACTTTTTTGGTGGTGCTTTTCTGTATTGCATATTTGAAATATTAATTAGTTAGCACCTTTGGCAGTCCTTGGAGTTTTCCATCCGACACGTGTTGCAGATGAACTGTAGGTGGTCACCTGCCCTAGTTCCTTAATATTTTTACCTTGTTTGTTTACTGTTATTTTAAATTTTTTTCTTTATCTGTTGAAAATTCTGTAACAGGCTATCCAGCTCCTCTTCCAGGGATAACTCCGTGTATTTTTCGTTTTCTTATGTGAAAGTCAGAAGTTAGAATAGATGCCTATTTCTAAGGCACCTTTCCAAATATTTAAGCGAATGAGTCCAAGGAATAGGCTCAACTTGTTGTGTGTCTCTTTCTCCTCCCCAACGCCTTTATGCATTTGCATATAAAATGGCTGATAAACCCAGTAATGCCAGAGTTGAGTGTGTAAAGAACTGGGTGTCACCGGCTATCAGTAATCACATTGCGTTTTTTTTGTTTTTTTTTTTTTTGTCTTCCATCACCTGGTTAACTCGCTCTTTGATGGGTTGCAAGAGCTAAGCTGTTAGAAGCTGTCTGAACCAGCAGTAATCATAGGCTTCTTTTTCTTTTACAAACAGAATATGTAACTCTATGAAGTAAAACTCTACCTCCTAACTCTGGTTACATTACCTCTTCTAAGGCTGTTAGTCATTTCAACTCAGAAGAATTTCTTGGGTTTTATTTGGTTTTTTGTTGTTTAATTCTCAGTTTTTTGACTCAAAAAGAACTTCATTCTAAAAATTTCAAATTGCAGGGTTGCCCCGGTGGTTCAGCTGTTTAGCGCTGCCTTCAGCCCCGGGTGTAATCCTGGAGACCTGGGATCGAGTCCCACCTCGGGCTCCCTGCATGGAGCCTGCTTCTCCCTCTGCCTGTGTTTCTGCTTCTCTCTCTGTGTGTCTTTCATGAATAAATAAATAAAATCTTAAAAATAAATAAATAAAAATTTCAAATTACAACAGGGATACTAAGCCTCTTATTTAAAACTGGACCTATTTTATATGCTCTTTTAGAACAAACCAAATAATCACTTTGTTCTCCTCACCAGAAAAGTATTGAGACATTCAAAATCCACTTTGAACATATGTAATATAGCAGTTGGAAATATATTGCCAAAAAAATGGGTTTTATATTGACCAAAAAAAATGCAGCGTCCTTGAGAGGGTTTTTGCCAGGTTGTGGCTGATGTTTCCTCTGGCTTGGGAAGTTCTGCAAAGCACGAGCAAACTGAGATGTGTATGCGAGCAGGCCTAAGAATGGAGAGAAAGTGGAAGAAGCCCTCTTGGCACTTGGGTGTTAAATGCAGAGCTTGCTGACTATAGGTTTCTGGTACAGTTGCATGGTTAGGAGTTTATTGGATATCAAGTAAATAGAACTTTTCAGAGTACTTGTCATTGTGGAGAGGTGAGGGAAGGACATGTGAAATGATACCAGACCTTCTTATTTTTTCTTTAAACGAAAATATATTATTAGGAGTGGTTAAAAGCATTAAAAACATCTGTTGCATTGCTTTAAATAATTTAATAGGACAGGACAGTCCATTCCGTTCCAATGGTTTTAGTGTACTGGTGAGGCTTGTAAGGAATGACAAGATCTCCTACCAAATGCTTTCCAGGATCATTGTTGATTCCTCACGCACTTGGGTGCCTTGGAAATTGCATGCTGCTGATGACATTACTGGATTTTATACCAGATTGAGGGAGGGAAAAGGAAATGGGAGGAATGGGGTAATTGAGGGAGGGATTGAGAGGAAAGCCTCTGGTTTAGCATCTGGGACTTCAGGGGGGTTTCATTAAGGAAATGGTTCCATTGAGTCTGCTGAAGATAGTGGACTAGATTTCCTGCATTGCTGCTGGGCGGATGTGGGGGGATGTCAAGAATTCCTGGGGATTTCCCATCAGTCTTGGTAAGCTGGATGCCTGAGAGCCATATCTCATTATTGCTCCTTTTCTTGATTTTTGAGCTCCTTTCGAGACCTGATCTTGTCTCCCAGACATATAGGTTGTGAAAGCTAGATGTAATCTCATAGATCCAACGTTCTCATTTCAAAGATGAGAAAACCCACCCCGGCCTGGTAGTCTTCTTCCCCCAGGGGCAGGAGCCGGCTAGTGGCAGACCCAGTCGTAGAACCTGCTGTTCACAGTACAGATAACATTTCTTCTTCGTTTCTCTTTCCTCCAACCCAAGCAGAGTAGAGGTGTTCAGAAATTTGTTGAATGACTTTATTGCAGTGCTAATGTTTCTATTTTAAATGCTGGCATCTTTTGCAAAGATGAAATCTTCCTGTTTTCTTAAAGCCCACAAGGAGCTTAGATTAAGAATATCAAAATTATGGCTGCTTAGTAGTACACTGATCCATATGGTGAGCAAACTAATTCTCCTCGTGACCCTTCTTTTGAACTGCTATGCCAAGCTGTGGCCAAAGTAGTTGCAGCCTACATCACCGGCCTCGTTTCTCCCCACTTCCCTCCACATACTCTGTGACCCAGCTAACACAAACCCTTCCTCACTCAAAGAACTTACTCACCCTTCTCAGGATAGGCCTTGTGCATTTGTCACTCTGTGTTCATACTGTTTGCCTGCAAGATCCTTTCCCTGCCTCCGCATTTCCTCCTCTGCCTTTCAAAGCCTTCCAAAGATCAGAAATCACAATCTCTTTGAATTCCTCCTTATAGTTACAGACAAAATTTATGTTTTCTTCTCCTATATGTTCCCTCCTCTATACAGCCCTGATATATATCCTTTCTAGTTCTCACCTTGTGTCATGACTCTTCTGTCAATGTGTCTGTCTCCTTGCCCTCTGATCCCTGGCACCTAGTATAACGCCTGGCATGGAGGGCCTTAGTAAGTGCTAGAATGAATAATTATGTAGCCCCACTACTATTTCAAAGCAGCAAGCTCTCAGGGCCAGATATGAATTTGTCCCAGTATGTGAATGTACTCCTGCCTGTCCAATTGGCCTCAGTTATAGTGAATTCCTCACAGGGATGGCTCCCCATAGAGAATGTTGGTCTGCAGTGATAACTTTGCAGTAAGTGTCTAAGAGGAAGGAAATCAGCTGGGATCTTCAACTCTCTGAGACCTCTCTCTCTTGTAATCCTCTCTTTTGTCCTGATGCTTTACTGGGGACTCTGCGCATGCCCACAAAATTATAAGACAGTCTTCTCAGAGTGTGTTCCTTGGTTCAGCAGCAGCAGCAGCATCCCCCCGGACAACTTAATGAATCAGAGAGCCTGTATATTCATAAAGTCCACCGATGTTTTGTTTGCACATTAAAAATGGAGAAGCACAGGGATCCCTGGGTGGCGCAGCGGTTTAGCGCCTGCCTTTGGCCCAGGGCGCGATCCTGGAGACCTGGGATCGAATCCCACGTCGGGCTCCCGGTGCATGGAGCCTGCTTCTCCCTCTGCCTATGTCTCTGCCTCTCTCTCTCTCTGTGACTATCATAAATAAAAATAAAAAAAGTTTAAAAAAATAAAAATGGAGAAGCACAGATTTTAGTAAAGGATTCTTAGCTCTGGTGTCAGGATCTAATTAGTTTTTTTTATCAACCACCCTAGTGATGACCTGTGACCTGTGTGGCTAAGGGACTAGACCTGGGCCAGCTAGGAGCCTCTTTTGGCTCCCACATTGTTCTTCTTGTGTCCTGTCTTCTCCTGGGACACCTGGGTCCTTCTTCAAGACTCTTTTTATGAAATCTTAGACTTGGCTTGGACCTGTAATCCAAGTAAAAACAGAGGTAGTGGGTGAACAAGTAAACAGAGTGAGTGGCAAGATCAAGTTCTTAGAAAATGCAGACTCGGTGAAAAATCATAAAAATGACATTAAATAGATAGTCAACCATAAATAAAAGTTTTATGAGGCATTTGCTTTCAGAAAAAATTATTTGGTGACATCAAGCAGCGAAGGTAAGTGTCCTCTGAATCTTGGTTGTCAGGAAGGCATCACTGTCTCATTATGTCTTGCTACTCTGATAGCACGTTTTTTGTTTTGTTTTGTTTTGTTCTGTTTGTGCTTCTTACTGGGATGAAATTCAATGTGTTTTGTGCTTGTTCTTCCTCGTCTCTTACAGCAAATCTTGGCAAATGCTTTTGTCCTTTCACAGATTACCATATTGCCTACAGGCACTTTTTCTCAGCCTGGTCTTCTAACCTATTTAACTGATGGAGTGTGAATGGATTTCCTTTCAAGCTACAGACACACCCATGTGGTCCCCAGAAGCAAAGCTGTAACAATGGTCAGATGCTTGTGTTGCAAGAGGCCTGAAGTGAACCTTATATAAATGAAAAAAGCCTTTGCTTTCATTAGACACAAAGATGAAAGCATTTAAACTTCTATGAAGCTCTTTGCCTCTTGCTAGGGCCATGGTCCCCCGTGTTGACCCTACATTAGAATCATCTGGGGAGCTTTTAAACCTACCTTGCCCTGGCTGTACCCCTTACCGATTTAATAACAATCTCTTGAGTGGGAACCAGGCACCAGTAATTTATAAAGCTCCCAGGTGATTTCAGTGGGCGGAAGAGGTTAAGAACCTCCTATTTTATCATCCATCTGAATCACCTGGAGAGCTTGCTGCGTTAGAGTGCTGAGCTCCACCCCAGAGTTTCTGAGGTGGAAAAAATGCAAATTATTGGCCCTTTGGCCTGGGGTGGGGCCAATAATTTGCATTTCGAGCAAGTTCCCTTGTTGTCGCTGTTGCACCTCATGCCGAGACCACTTGTTGAGAGCCACTGCCCTACAGGCTGGTTGAAGAGACCTGGCCACCTTGGAGACCCAGTGCCAATCTGTAAAAGGCTCTAAGTCCTCACTAGACATATAACAAAGTAGAGGAAACTATTTACAAGAATTCCTATTTACAAGAATGCCAGGAAGGGTATGTGTTAGTAGTGTGGCAGAAGGAATATTAGGGTAAAGTGCTTGGGGCACACAACAAACAAAAGTGGCAAAATTGCCTTCTGAGGAAGGTGGATCCGGTTGGTGTGGGTGGGGTATGTGAGTTAGGAGTCAGACTGAATTGCAGGTGTAGACAGTAGAGCTAATAGTAGTTCTTCTCTGCCTTATGCCTCAGAACGCTCAGGCTTTCATCTGTATAAATATTGCTAAGTGTCTACAGGGTCCTACTGAAAGGGCCATGCCATTGACCTGTCCTGGGCACCCAAGTACCTCGGGCCAGCCCTGCCACACTCCGGGATCCCCATGCAATGCGGCCTGAAGCCTCATGATGCTTTGCCTCCATAACTGAGCTGCTTGGCCTGTGTTTCCTTTGCTGGGATCAGTGTCTGCCACTTGGGTGGCTGAATTCTATGTGCTGGTTCTGCTGACTTTCATGGTGTTCCAGAGGTCTGTCCCCACTGGTTAGTGAGAAGAGTTTGCTGCTTGGCCAGAAACAGAGCTGGCCTCTCGTGCAGAACCATGTGCTGGAAACTTTCTTGTGAAACATCAAGAATCCAAGTTGTATCTCCTTCCCTGAGAGCACCTAAGGGTACCTCTGGGGCATTGGAGGCTGAATGCTATGTGTGCTCCACTTGGATGCTTAATGTTCAAATATAGAAAGAACATATCTGGGGCACCTGGGTGGCTCAGTGGTTGAGTGTCTGCCTTCAGCTCAGGTCGTGATCGCAGGGTCCTGCGCTTGGGTCCTGCGTTGGAGGGGAGCCTGCTTCTCCCTCTGCCCACATCTCTGCCTCTCTCTGTGTCTCTCATGAATAAATAAATAAAACCTTTAAAAAAGAAAGAAAAAAGAAAGAAAGAAAGAAAGAAAGAAAGAAAGAAAGAAAGAAAGAAAGAAAGAAAGAAAATATCCTTTACCCACTCCCACTGCTGAATCACTGCTTCTGAAGGGCTAACTCAGGATTGCATTTGTATCTGTCATCTATTGCTATGTGATAGGTTGCCCCAAAACTCACTGGCCTTAAACAATAATTCATTATGCGTTCTGAGTCTGTGGATTAGGAATTTGGGCGGAGCTCAACTGAGTGATCTTTCCCTCAGGGCCTAGCTGGATCCCTCATGCAGCTGTCCTTCATTTGGCATTGCCACTAGGCCCTTGCCACTGCCTATTGCTGGGTCTCCCCTCCACACACGGAGTTTTGCCATTCGTTGGTATAGCTCAGGTTTCTTTATGTGGAGGCAGGGGCAGAAGCTTCAAGGCCCTTTGAGGTCTGGACTTTGCCTAGACCACTCTGCCCCGTTGGGTTTGCAAAAACAGGTCCTAACCTAGAGTCAAAGGGGGAGGGGAAGAGGCTCCTTTCTTTTTTTTTTTTTTAAATCTTCCTTTTCTGTAATTTTATTATTTTTTTAAGATTATTTATTTATTCATAGAGACACAGAGAGAGAGGCAGAGACACAGGCAGCGGGAGAGGCAGAGGGAGAGCAGGCTCCATGCAGAGAGCCCACCGCGGGACCGATCCAGGGACTCCAGGATCACACCCTAGGCTGCAGGCGGCGCTAAACCACTGCGCCAGCGGGGCTGCCCAAGAGGCTCCTTTTTTTTTTTTTTTTTATGGTGAAAAATTTATATTTAGATTTATAGCCGGCTGGACTCAGTTTAGATGATCCCAATTTTGTTGGCAACATCCAAAGCATCATAGTCAGGAGCCAGTCGAACATATGCTTTCTTCTCTCCATCAGGCCTGATCAAGGTGTTGACCTTGGCCACATCAGTGTCATAGAGCTTCTTCACAGCCTGTTTGATCTGGTGCTTGTTGGCCTTGACATCCACAATGAACACAAGTGTGTTGTTGTCTTCTATTTTCTTCATGGCTGACTCAGTAGTTAAGGGGAACTTGATGATGGCAGAGTGATCAAGCTGGTCTCTCCCGGGGGCGCGCTCTCGAGGATATCTGGGCTGCCTGCGGAGACGCAGGGTCTTGGGTGGTGGGAATGTAGGTGACGTGCGGATCTTCTCTTTCTTGTGACTGTGCTGCCTTTCAGCACCGCTCTCTTAGCTTTCAAAGCCTTTGCTTTGGCTTCGGCTTTGGGAGGGGCAGGGGCTTCCTTCTTTGCCTTCCGCCTTCGCCATCTTCGTGAAAGGGATCAAGAGGCTCCTTTCTTGAAGGGGGTTGCTGCACCATACAGTGGCCGTGTTTTTCAATCTACCATACCACTGTTGACATGGTTACCTTTTTCATTTCGGTCTAGATATTAGGCTGGAGTTTGGCCAAGAAAATGATTGTGAATTATTCTTTGGCCCTTCTAAACACTACCTGTGATAGAGACAACTGGTCCAATGGAAGAGCTTCTGTTTCATAAATCTTATGATTGCTACAGAGGCCATGGTTAATGTGTCATGCCTTGTTGGGGCTGCTGGCCTCCTAAGAGTACCATAATACCAGTGAGGAAGCACAGCTGATCTTCAGACTGAGTGTGGGGAGCCCTGCAGCTTCTCTTGACTTATATCATCAAATCTCTGATGCAGCATCTTCTCTGGAGGATGTGAGGAAGCTGAATGCTTTGAGGAAAGGGGAAAGGAGTGGACTGACCCTTATGGATGGTTAGGTACTTTGACTTACATATGCAGTTTGACTCAATCCTCAGAGGTAGGGACAGTACTCTCAAATATGAAGAAACGGAGGCTTACATAAATTAAATACTTTCCCTAAGATCACAGCAGTGGTAAGTAAAGCTGGAATCATCCCAGGCTGATGTGTGTGACTGCCAAGCTCCCCTCCTCCTACCATGCCTTACAGTCTAAATGAAAAGGGGAGAAAGAAAAGAACATCGATGAGAATGTGTTGGTCTTTCCCTTCTTTCAAAACTATCTCTCCTTGGAGCTTTGCCATCTCCAAAGAATGTGAGACGCCGCTGCTACTCCAGCCTGAAGTGGCCTTGGGAGATTCCACTGTTGCGTGCAGGAGACACAAGTAAAGTCTCCATTGAGACTGGATTTTAATCACATGGGTTTTCTTATCAAGGACCTCCCAAAAAATTCAAGTCAGAAGAGGATCCCCTTGAACAATTCAAGTCCATAAGAACCTGATTTTTAGAAAGATGATTTTATTTTAAAAAGAGAGAGAGGTGGGGAGGGGGAGAGGAAGAAGGAGAGAGAAACTCAAGCAGACTGTGCACTGAGCAGGGAGCCTGGCACCAGGCTGAATCTCATGACCCTGAGATCACGACCTGAGCCAAAACTGAGAGTCAGACGCTTGACCGACTATACCACCCAGGAGCGCCTTTTTGTTTATTTCTTAAGAATATGATTTTATATGGGCTTTCAAACTGCTCTCCTCTATGTGGCTTCACATGAGGTCAGATTACATAAAAGGATGGATAAGCCAAACCAGCACTTTGATCCTGGAAAAGTTCTCATCATCAGTGAGATCCTGTGAAGAAGCCAGGGCTGCCCTCTGCCAGATTGCTTCCTAGGAATCAATCAAATTGAGTACACGTTCTCTGTGTACCTTTTAGATCCCAGAAACCTCAAAGACTCAGAACTTTTTCTTAATGAGACTGGAGTATAGGGAAGGACCCTAGTGTGTATTTGACCCCCAGAGCAGATGCCATGCATATTGGGGGAGGGGGAGGATGCATGTACTGAGCCCTTCCTAAGCACAGGCTCTGTACATGGTAGCTCAAATGAACTTCTTCATAACTACCCAATGTGCACACTTTTAACTTTGTTTAATACAGATTGAAACCCCGAGGCTCAGAGAAACCGTGTGGTTTACTGAGGATTACACACTTAGGAGTGTCTAGCCCAGGATTCAAAACAGGTCATTCTGATTTTGAAATTGGTACTCTTTCCACCAACATGTACCCAACATATCTTGAATGACAAAATCTAGGAATTAAGGAAAACCAGAGTTTGGCTTCTGGGGTTTAGAACGAAGAGCTTATGTTTGTGAGAAAAACACAACTGTCTGAGAGCATTCTCCTAGAGGGAGTTACTTTTCAGTGTAGGATGGACACAACACATGCTTTCATTTCTTTTTTCTTTCTTTGTTTCTTTCATCAAAGAAATTTTCAAATATACTATACAAGCAGGGTTAATTATAGTCATCCTGTTGCACATTATATCTCCAGATGATTTACCTTGTTGATTAACAGTCCTCATAACATTTATCAAAAATGGAAGCATTTCTTTCGAGCCCTGTTGTGTCTTGGATCTCTCCTCCCCCACTAGATCATTCCTTTCAGATATTCAAATCTGCAAGAAGTCGAGAAAGAGGAAGAGTGTTTTACTTCTTCCTTGATCAATTAATTGGAGAGGGGCACTTTTTAATACCAGAATATGGCTGTGTTCATCCAAATCTGAGAAAAACCCTGTCCTGCCACCAAACAGTGGAAATGTGGTCCAACGGGTACATGTCTTAGATGAAAATTATAAGGACTGGTGATATATATACTGTTTGATTTTTTTTTTTAATTATTGTTTTCTTTTTCTAAGTTGGCATTAGAGCAACTGAAAGTAGATGTAAACAGAGCAGAAAGGCAGAGCTGTATTAAGGAGATAGCAAACAATTTGAAAAGGCAGTGTAAACTCTTGTTAAGGCATTGCACCTATGATTAATGGTATTGTTTTCTTTTTGGGAAACACTGTTTAGCTCTCTTTTTCCACATAATGTCTCCTGCTGGATCAGATTTTTGTTCTCAGTTTTTTGGAAATGTTTATAGCTTCAAAATCTTTTCCATTGAGAATTCTGCTAGAACTGGACCAAAAAAAAAAAAATAAAAAATAAAAAAAGAATTACATGAGAATTGAGCGATTGTATTGTCCTAGAATGGATCTTGTGTACCTATAACTGCTGGAGGGTTAGAGAATATTTGACACACATCATTGATGTTCAAATTAGCAACGATTTTACCACACGCTTCCCCATCCCATTCTGTTCTCAAAACTGCTGAATGAGAAGTAGCCTATGCAAAATATTTGTCACACAGAGTCACTTGGAAGGCAAATGGGAAATTCGGGAAACTAACACAGGAATTTCTCTCTCACCTTAGCCTGTCTCAACTGACATTGAACTTAATAATTCTATATCTGAATACCTCTTTTTAGGGGCAGTGAAATTCTAAAATGTTGAGATAGAGTTGTTTTGGACTTTGAGTCCAAGCAGATGGGCATGGGATTGCCTTTCTGGAATAATTCACTCACCATTTTGGGAGAATGTTAAAGACAAACTTGCTTGGAAATTTCTTTTAAGGATTATATTTTCTTAGAATGTTCTGGAATGGTATGCTTTCTGGTGTGATTTCATAAGGAAAAGCATGGATCATATCAAATTTGATTCTCCTGATGCCTGTTTCATAACCAGTAATCCTACTAGGTCTATGTGCAACTTTCCATGGAATTCAGGCATGTGTAGACTATTTTTTTTGAAGACTATGTTATTTTGAATATTTTAACAAGTCACTTACAAGGTGCTCAAGAATATTCATCAATTAACCCGTTTTTTTATTTCAAGATGTAAGCATAGTTGTGTTCGTTGTACTATATGTTTGCCGTTGACTGTTTTATTTTGTGAAGTTAACTGAATTTTACTGAAGTGAATCACTTAAGTGTAGAGAAGAATTTATGACTCCCTATGCTCAAAAATATGTCCTTTGAAAACAAGGTATACATAGTTATGAGGTGATCTCTGTTTGTTGACTTAGATAATCTTCTACATTTCTTGGTATTCACCTAATCTACTTGTAGGTGACTCATGACCTAACAGGCTACTCAGGGCTGAGAGCCCTTCAAAAGGAAGTACTTGTTTCTGATTCATCTTCCCAGCTCTGAATCCAGTACAGTACCTGGTACACAGTAATCTCTCAATAAGTGCTGGTTGAACTGACTGTAACGTATCATAGCCATTCCTCTGGATCTCACTTGTAGAAGTCATGGTTCCACATTGGTTCACTTTCTAATTACCTTATATGGAAGTGTGGGTGGAGGAGGTTGATGGAAATATGCCCAAGAGCTGGTAGTCCACCTCCCAGCACATCTGTAATGTTGTGTTCCTTCCTTGAGGGCCATCCTCTGATTCTAGTGACCCCTTTCTTGTCTTTGTCTGAGCTAATCATGTTCTCCTGAATTGAATCTAGACTTAGGATTCAAAATGAGGATTTAAGCTGCCCAGCCACTAGAGAAATCGTTCCCAAGAGATACTTTCTTTAGATGAGCCCTCCTGCTGGGAAATTCTTAGCTGGTCAAGGTTCCCAAACTGCACAGAAGAAAGACAGTTGATTGGAAACCTTAATTTTTAGGTGCGCCAATTTACCCTAAAGATACTAGGTGATGTTACTGCTCCTGCTATTGTTTTTTTTTGCTATCTTAGAGAAGGACTTTTGGGTTGGAAACTATTTCCTCTTGGCTCTGGACCGTCCCCAGGGTAAGCTAGGAAGACAAAACAGGTTAAGAGGAGGGACAAGTTAAGTCCTGATGTAATCATGCAAATGAAAGCTCTTTTTTTTTTTTTTTTTTTTAATTCCTCTCATTGCTTCACCTCCATCTGAGACTTCTTCCACAATTTCCAAAAGCACAGCATGACCTGGGCAGATCATCTAGAGAATGTTCCTTTGTGGCTTTTATTCTAGTGGCAAGTAAAGTGAGATAAATCCTACATTAAAAAAAAATATGCAAACCAGGGCATTGGAAGAAGATAGTAGGGCTTTTCTCCCCTCAAGGAAAGCAGAATTGTACAGATAAGAGAATTAAGGGTAGTTGATAAAGGAATAACAGTTGCCTAAAAGTAAAGATGAAGCTTGAGAGGGTTTGAAGATTTGTAAATCTTGGAGGGAGAGAGGAAGAGAACCAAATATTTCCTTTACCAAACATACGCTCAGTCTTTGGGTCTTCCTTCAACACTATTCTTGTATGAGAATGTCCCTCACTTCCTGGGCTGGGCTAGTGTCCCCACATCTGGTACTTTGCTATGAAAACGCACAGATGTAATTTTATGTTTGCATATAAAGTAATTTGTAAGTATAAAATCTATATATATCCATATTTCCTTGTTTCTTTAGCTGTTCAGCCTAAATTATAAGCACTTTAAAGAAAGCGATCTTGTTTGTCTTGTTTATGATTGTATCCTTCTCTTAGTATATGTTGAAAATATTATGTGGAGGAATAAATGCTAAGGTGAAACATCAGAGAAATCTACAAGGTGAGGGGTGAGAGAAAGGGGTCATATGGGGAATGTAGTAGGAAAAAAACCAGGGTTGGCTGGCAGTAAAAGAGAGATAAGAAGGATAGATAAATGAGGGGAATAAGTTCCCAGACTCTTAGGATCGTGTTTGGGAGTCCAACCCTTAACCCTGTTCATCAGTCTCATCTCGGGGAGTTGATGCCTTAACTTTGTAGGGACAGATCCAGAACTGGAGACTTTCTTGCCTCTCTATAGAGTTCTTCCTTCTGGTGTTATGTAACTTCTGCTTACTGATTTTGGGCTTATCCTCTAGAGTTGGTTGGTACATAGGATATTTTAAAGCCCATTAGGTGGATGGCCAACTGGGAGCAAAAATTGGTGTTTTGTTTCATTTGTTCTTCCATCAGAGTTGTGATATCTCGGATGATATCAAAACCACTAATTCTAGAAATAAAATTTCAGATAGGTTAATGAGAGTGTATGAGTAAAAATGCCCTGAGAATATTCCCTCGGTTTGGAGTATAAATGAATTTAAAGTCTTAACAAATATTTGTAAGGAAGACCTTGCTATCATACACTGAAGTGAGTGAAAACCATTCAGTAAATTATTTCTTTAAAAATTGAGATACTTCTGCTGGAACCGTACTGCTTTTTAGTGGCTTACTTTCTCTTCCAGAGGCTTGGCTTTCAGCAAAACTTGTAGAACATTATTAGTTCCATCTGAGATAAGATTTTTTTTTTTAAGATTTTATTTTATCTATTTATTCATGAGAGACCTACAGAGAGAGGCAGAGACACAGGCAGAGGGAGAAGCAGGCTCCATGCAGGCAGCCCGATGTGGGACTCAATCCCGGGACCAGGATCACACCCTGAGCAGAAGGCAGACGCTCAACCACTGAGCCACCCAGGCGTCCCAAGATTTTTTTTTTTAAAGTTTGTGAAACCTTAGGAAGATTACAAATATTTACCATGTAAATTAAGCAAGTCTTAAGAAATCATGAAAATTAAAGGAAGCCAGAATTAAAAAGAACAGTTCAGTAACATACCCATCCCATTGTTTAAGCGGGATTAGTCTCCAAAATATGTGTAATGAAAAGCAATTGTATTTCAAATTGTTTAATTTAGAAGGAAACTGATTTTGACAACAGAAACACAATGGTCAAGAATAGTGTTTTAATGAGCCTTAGAAAGTATGCTAACATGGCTTTCAAAAAGTCAATTCCCCAATGATGGATAACTTAATCGCACACACTTGGCCATTTAAATCTTCAGAGGTCAGAGGGTTTGTATACATAATTGGTTACAAAGGCGGAGATCTCTCAACTTGCCTCTTAGGGAGGGAATTTATAAAGCACCATCTTTATAGACCGTTTAAAGGACTCCAGAAAAAAGTTCTCTATGTAGTTTCAGCTTCATAAACTGGATCAGTGTGAGCCTACAATTAATGTGGGAATCTTATCACACTCTGCCTGCCAACCTTATTTTGTTTTTCCGGTTTTTATACACAAACCAAATGGTATTTTGTCATTATTTGTAATAGATTATAAAGTTGAAGAATATATAAAGAGACCAAACATGGATTAGCTGTAGTAATGTTTTTGGCTTTTCCTTGCTGGATAGATAGGGTTAACATGCACTCTTGCCTGTCTGCCTCCTTGCTAGCTAGCCTTCCTCGTTTTATTACACATATATTTTAAGGTAGTATTTTGGATTCAAAATTAAAACCTCAGCACAGTGCATTTTTATGGTTACTTAATAACCTCACAACATACAAGTCCATGATATACTCATTTTTTTTTTTTTTCCTGGAAAGAACTGTGTGAATCTCAGATTAATTGTGTGACATAACAGATTGTAGGCAGTGGCTACACTAAAATTTAAAAGTTCCAATTCCTGTTCTGTTTTACCATTCTATGGTAAGTTCCTATATTGAATTGATGAAATGTTTCCACATCTACTTTGGGATGCTTTCCTTCCTGATGGAACCCACAGGGTTCTATGTAAGTAACTTGTCCATGAAATTCGGGTACCTGCTCCCATCGTCTCCAATAGATGACTGGCCCCTTGGCCTTGAGCAGTAATGGACACAGAGCATTTGATAAAATACTTGGTAGTAGATCAAACTGTAATCCTGATGTAATGCAGAATGGGGAAAACTTCAGGTTTTAAATTGTGGGTTGCACTTTTTTTTTTTTTTAACTATACTATACTTCCAGGCTGATAATTGTTTGCATGTGTATAAAAGCTTTAACCATTAAATATTTTTTATTGAAGGATACATGTATTGACATACAATGTTATGTTAGTTTCAGGAATAATTGTTTATTTAAAAATAATATGGAGGGGCACCTGGGTGGTTGAGCTTTTGTCTTAGACTCAGGTCATGATCCTGAGGTCCTGAGATTGAGTCCCGCATGAGGCTCCCTGCGGGGAGCCTGCTTCTCCCTCTGCCTGTGTCTCTGCCTCTCATGAATAAATAAATAAAATCTAAAAAATAATAATAATATGGAGATACCTTTGGCAGAACTGAAACTTGGATTTGTAAAGAAGATATTAGAGATTATAAGATTGATGCTAAGGCACTTCAAGCATTTTATTAATGCTACTACCATTCTTAACAATGCAGCTCCATGCAAGTGCTCTCTTGCCTGTAAACATTCTGTCTCTGACCCTACTGCATTGTGTTAGAGCACTGTGATTCTGGAGAGGATGCACCAAGTGCTGAAAGATTAACAAAACAGTTACTTCTATTAAACTAAGTGTTGTGTATTTAATCCTACATATACTGCATGTATTTTCATTGAAACGGCACCTCTACTGAGCAATCCCTTTTCAGGTGTTCAGAACCAGAAATTTAATACATTCTGAATTTCAGGTGTTCATAGCCTGAAATTTAATACATTCTGGCCTGAAATGACTTGTGATTCAACATGAACAGTTGAATTATGAACAGTTGGTAATTATGATCTATTCTATATGAGGTGGCATCAGGCCAGTTTGCCCACAGTCCCCTGAACAGCAACACGGGGGAAGAATAGAGGCCAGCGGGGATGTACTCCAAATGTAATGCGTTTCCTGCTACTGATAGAGAAGCACTACCTAACAGACAAAATCTTCCTCTATGCCTTTTTAGGGTGTGAACATTGTTCTTTTCCTCTCCCTTTGCATAACCAGTTGAAGGCCTGCCAGACTTCACTAAATACTTTACGAGCCATGTCTCGTGCCCTGTCAACCAGATCTTGACCCTTGCTCCAGGCAGCTCAGATAACTTCCATGACATCCTATGATAAATTGAAATGACATGTCGTTAGACAGCTCTGTGGAGGTGGTTTTTGAACTCATTCAATAAGAGAACAGTGGTGTGGGAGTGGAGCATTTTTGGGAAAAAGGTACCTCCTTGGTCGGCAGGAGATTTCTCACTAACCAACCTTAATTAACTCTGATGTCACATGAAAAGGAGCTGTGCATGGGTACAGGTCATTGGGAGGGTAGGCTCCTGATGGTAGCCCAGTGACAGGCCTAATGATAAATGAAGGCGCCCTGTTAAAGCATGACCGTCCAAGAAGCCAGTGTCAAGTAAAAAGCTAGAGAAGTACACTGAAGATGTGCCCCTCATAAACACCAATTGTAGGGATGTTGAAGTTTTTCAGAGTACTTTGGTAAGCATCTTAAACTACACAGAATTTTCTCTTCTAAATGACTTTCATAAAGGAAAAATGAGTAAAGCCAATAACTCATGCATGGATAGGTTGGATAGACTGTCCAAGTTCTGATTATTTTAGACATTGGCCACATCATTTGCTAATAGCATGGTGTCCTTTATGCCTTGCACTGCAAGAGCTATTTATGGATTTTGTCAACTGACAATTAAAATATGAGTTGTAAGACAGCTTTAAAACACACTATAGAAGAATTATTCAAATGAATATGTCTATAGCCAACGTTGACTACTGAAATTAAACATTTACATAATTTCTTCACTTGTTTTTTTACACTTGAATTCAAGACATAAATGCTATGTAAATGACTATCTTAAATTTTCTATTAAAACATGGAGATGAGACGCTTGGCATTTCAAATCTAATGATTTGGGGATTACTTTGAATAGCAAAAACTCTAAAGCAAGAAGCTAGTGAATTTTTTTTGAGGGTCTGTGTGGTGAAAGAGTGAGTTTAACATCAGGTAAAGATGTAAAGGACAATAGCAAGTTCCTGGGATTAGCAACTTTCTATAGCTTAAATGTATGGCTGCTGTAGCTACTTCAGCATCCAGTCCTTTGTGGATTCTGAAGAACAATAATACAATTACCCTAACCTAAAATAGCCGGTATTTGCCCATTCAAAAGTTGCGGATAATCTTATCAACATAAGGGATTAGTCATCAGTAAATCACAGTTTCATGCTCTTGCCAAATACGCATCTATTTCCAAATTCCAGCTAAAAAGAGCTTTCCTTATGCCTAGAGCAATGGAGAATACAATTCAAACAACCCCCAAACATCTTTCACTTCTGAACCGCTTCCCCCACACCTCAAAGTTGATGTATATGCAGAGAAAAGTGTGCGTCCAAGTAGATTGGTATGGACACATGCCTGTCTATAAGTTAAAATCCTTTTTTCTTTAGGGTTTTCCTTGACTCAATGGCAATTGTTTTTTGGGGAAAAATAATATTTTGAAAACAAATATCATGCCTAATCATGAGACTCAAGCTCTGCTGCAATACAAATCCCTGTGGCTTTCCTATTTCGATGTGGTCTGTTGGTAGATGGAATATGAACCCTTCAGTCTTTTTCCATCATGCTAAAAATGAGAGAGCGCAACATGCATATTATAATGCCCTCTGTCAACATGTGCACTGTCAGCTTAGCTAGTGGTGTGGTCTTCATTTAAGACAGCCATTCTAATAGTGCATTCGGTTATAAGGTTATAAGAGTATAAGGTTATATACACTTCATATTACCTGAAAAATGCTTTCATAGAGGCACTACACAGAGGCTGAGACCAAGATTTAGCTTTTATTAAGCACTGGAACCCTGTAGAAATTAACATCCCAAACAAAATTGTGGTAGTTTCTAGAAGTTTGGTTCACCTGCCATTGTATTCTTAACCTTTCTCTCAGCCTTGCCGCCAACCAGAAAGATTCTATAAAATTTAGTCTGTGAGACTTAAGCTTTTAATAACTTACATCTTGGAGAAAGAATATCTTCTTTTATTATGAATTATGTTTAATTAACCTCACAAAACCTTGGTAAAGGCTCATGGTCTTAACATCAAATTTTGGAAACAGGATACTTGGGGACTTAAATAAAGAGATCATTTATCATGTAGGATTATGTACTATTGAAAACATGGTATGCAAAATCAAAGACAGATGCATCTCATTTGAAATAAATCTAATATACAAAGCTTTGTATTAAGAAAATAAATCAGAAGTGAATTTTTGTATAAAAGGAAGCACCAATAGGTTTCTTTGGAGAGTTGTAGTGGGATAATTTTCAATGTGATTCAGTTTGCTAAAATTCTAACTTAAATAGTTAAAATTCAAAATACGCCATTAGAAGTGACTTAAAATTAACATCAAAGTAAATTTCAAAGGTTGTAATTTGGAGAAACCATGAGGTTTTTTGCAAAATGCCTGCAAAACTTAAAAATCAATGTTATCGAGCATGAAAGAAAAATGATTTCTCCAAAATCAGCCTTCTACAGCTTTAAGCTGGAAAAAGAACTAGTATGACATCTAATACCAATTGGGTCATGTGTGGCAGCTAAGTTCAAAATAGCTCCATATTCTGTGTCTTCAATTTATCTTTGTGATTAGTCGTAAGTTTTTCTTTTTTAATGGTTTCATTAAGGTAAAATTCATATACCATAGAACTCGCCATTTTTATTTTTTTTATTATTATTTTTTTTAATAATAATTTTTTTTTAATATTTTTTTTTTTTTTTTTTTTATTCATGATAGGCACACAGTGAGAGAGAGAGAGGCAGAGACACAGGCAGAGGGAGAAGCAGGCTCCATGCACCGGGAGCCTGATGTGGGATTCGATCCCGGATCTCCAGGATCGCGCCCTGGGCCAAAGGCAGGCGCCAAACCGCTGCGCCACCCAGGGATCCCAGAACTCGCCATTTTTAATTGCATAATTCAGTGTTTTTTAAATGTATTCAGAGTTGGGCAACCGTTCAACCGCTCTCTCATTTTAGAACATTTTCACTACCCTAGGAAGAAACCTCATACCCACTGTTGATCACTCCTCTTCTCCCTCTTCCCCCAGTCCCTCCCCACCACTAATGCACTTGCTGTTTCTGTGAATTGCCTGCATTAGACATTTCATATAAATGGAATCGTATACCATGTGGCCTTTTGTAACAAGCTGCTTTTACTTAGCATGGTGTTTTTGTTTGGGGCTCCTAAGAGAAATTTCTTTTCTCACAATCTGGAAGCTGGAAGTCCAACTTTAAAGTGTCAGCGGGTTTAATTTCTTTGAAGGCCTCTCTGCATATCTTATACATAGCTCCCTTCTCCCTGTGTCCTCAAAGTCTTCTCTGCATGCACCAGCATATTTTCAAGGGTCATCTATGTAGTAGCATGCATATGTACCTCATTCTTTTTTATTGCTGAGTAATATTCCATTGTACAGATATACTATATTTTGTTTATCCATTTGTCATTGATAGACATTATTAGGGTTGTTTCTACTTTTGAACTGTTATGAATAATGCTGCAATAGACACATATTTGTTCACCGGTTCTTATGTGGACAGATGTTTTTAGTTCTCTTGGATAGATATCTAGGAGTAGAATTGCTAGGTTGTATGTTTAAACTGTGTTTAACCATTTGAGGAACTGCCCTACTGTTTTCCAAAGTGATCGTACCACTTTGCAATCTGACCAGCATTATGTGAGGGCTCCAATTTCTCCACATCCTCACCGGCACTTGTCATTGTCTGTCTTTTTAATTTAATCTAACCTAGGAAGTATGAAGTGGTATCTCACTGTGGTTTCGATTGGCATTTTCCCGCATTTTTGCAGCATCTGTTCATGTGCTTATTGGCCATTTATAAATCTTCTTTGGAAGAAGATCTCTTCAGATCCTTTGTCCATTTTTAAAAATTGGGTTATCTTTTTATTAGTCATAATTACTTTTTTGACGTGATTTCCAACTGGTATGTTGGTATCAGTTACTGGAATCTCAGGATCATAGAATTTTTAGGCTAGAAGGAAAGCTAAAAATCTAAGGCCATCCCCTTCTGTTGGCAGATGAATAATCTGAGGCCTAAGTGCATACCCATGGCCACAACAGATCTAGTCAGGAGCCGAACTGGGGAGATTACTGACTAAATCAGAAAGGGAAAAATGTAGATATTTCATGATTTATATTTGGATAAGGGCCCTTTCTTACAGGGAATAACCCTTTGCTTTTAGTATGGTTGAGGTGAAAGAAGGAGTGGCATTTGGAAGGAGGAGGAGCTAGGGGGTTTGTCTTGAAGTTGTATTCAAATAATAAGACACTGTTTTTACTTAGATCAGTAAAAATCACAGTTTTCTAATGACACTTCAAGTCTGACTTTATCTAAGAGTCTTCTCTTAGTTTTAAAATGATGGGCAAGGCTGTTGGATTCATAATGACCTATGGCAGGAGTTTGCTCTATTTGTATCCAGCAGAGTAGCTTTGAAGAACCAGCCTCAATCATTTGGGTTTTGGCTTTGATTGTGAAATAAAGCCATACTTGGACTTGTACTCACTCTCCCCACTGAAGTCAAAGAAAACACTCCATTTTGTCTAATGAAATGAGGGTGGAGTGGAGAATCGTGTCTTAGGACAGTCCGCATTGTGTATGTGCTTTCCTTTTTTTTTTTTTTTTTCTTTTTAATATTTTATTTATTTATGACAGATACAGAGAGAGAGAGAGAGGCAGAGACACAGGCAGAGGGAGAAGCAGGCTCCATGCACCGGGAGCCCGATGTGGGATTCGATCCTGGGTCTCCAGGATCACGCCCTGGGCCAAAGGCAGGCGCCAGACCGCTGTGCCACCCAGGGATCCCGCGTATGTGCTTTCAAGTAGATGTTTGGTGTGTGGGGAAGGAAAGGATTTTTGTCAGAGAGTCATGAAGTTCTCTTCTCTTTCTACCTATCTACAATATGGAACAGACAAACACTAAAGAAAATAGACGGGAATAATACCAATTTTGGTGCTCACCTAAATCCATGTACACATACTAGTTTTTTAGTGATATTACACCACTGTGCTTGATACTGAATTCTTTTTTCTTTCTTTTTTCTTTTTTTAAGATTTTATTTATAGATTGGTGACAGACACAGACAGGCAGAGACACAGGCAGAGGGAGAAGCAGGCTTCCTGTAGGGAGCCCCATGCAGGACTCGATTCCAGGACTCTGGGATCATGACCTGAGCCAAAGGCAGATGCTCAACCACTGAGCCACCCAGGTGCCCCTTGATAACAAATTCTCATAAAGAAGCATGTGATAAAGCCTATGTCCATGGTCTGCATTGCTTTTTGTTTTGCTATTTAAATAATAATTTTCCTGACAGCAGGACATCTCCTTGCCTCTCATGATTGCAATAGTCCTCCCCATATGTGGGGGTTTGCTTTCCACGGTTTCAATCCCAGGCTGTCAGCTGTGGCCTGGAAGCAGCGATCCTCCCAACATAAGGTCAGAAGGTCATTAATAGCCTAATGCTCCGTCACAGTGCCCATGAAATCCCCGCTCACCTCATGTCATCACATAGATATTTTATCATCTCATATCATCATGAGGAGAAGGGCGAGTACACTAAGATATTTTGAGAGAAAGAGACCTTATTCATATAACTTTTATTACAGTATAATGTTACAATTCGTCTATTTTATTATCACTTATTGTTGTTAATCTCTTGCTCTGCCAACTTTATAAGTTAAACTATCATAGGTGTGTACGTATAGGAACAAACCTATGTATGTCAGCTTTGGTACTGTTGTGGTTTAAGGCATCCCCTGGGGCATCTTGGGATGTCTCCCTGCAGATAAGGGGAGACTGCTGTATATTGTAGTGGACTTTGATGAAAACAGTAGTTCACAGACCACCTAATTCACCAAGGGGACAATAATTTGTTTAAACTAGACTTTTAGACCACCGTGGCAAACAGTGGAAAGTTCTGATCCCCATCTGAGCTTTACAAGGGGAGAATCCCTGTTAAATGCTAGCACTCCACCCTTGGAAATAAAGTATCCTGTGGATTCGCTTCTAATTGGGCAATGTGACTCTGAGCTACTTGCTAGGATAGCAAACTGATTTTCACATGCGTGACAATGTATATGGATATGTACATATTTATATCTCTACTGAAATGGAGAAAGTGTCTCTACTGAAATGGAGAAAGTGCTGACCTACAGTAGATACTAAAAAAATGTTGTTAAGTCAGATCTTTGTTTCTCAAATGGGTATGTGGACATTAAATTGCCTTAAATAAGTGTTTTAAGGCCTAATGTGACTTGAGAGCATTTAAGGAATAATTATTTCACTTTCCTTTTTCCCCTATTAGTTTTCCTGTTGAACTGTAGTCTTGGCACCTCCGTTAATCTTTATGAGATTCCAGTTTCCTATTAACTGAAGAATGATGGTATGCTCAGAGCATCCAGTTCCTTGGAAATAGTTTTCTTTCTACTTCTCTTTTCCTTTGTTTAATCAACTTCTTTAATCTAGCTTCCTCATTCTGAGTGCAAAATTCATTGATGTCAGTGGAAACTAATTATATAGCAAAATATTTTTCTTAGCATTTTCCACCTAAACTTTCCAATAACTGTTATTTTCTGTGTCTTATTTAACTGCTCAGTTGTGATGCTTGCTTTTGGTGGGAGGATGGAATAAGGAGTGCAGGAAGGAGCGTGTGGGTGGTGTACTCTTAAGGAGATCTTCTCTAGATGACACTTCCCTCAGCTGTGATTTGGGTGGGTCTTTGAGGTCAAAGCTTCTTTCTGATAACAGTCAGGAGTACTGGTTTTCTAAGATGCTGATAAAGATTCTTATGATTTGGAAATGAAATAGCAGGCAGTGGGGTTCATGTCATGTCATAAAAAGGGACACTTCTTTCCCCTGGCTTCTCTTGGATGAGAAAGCTCACCATCTGCACATAAACCACAGAGACATCCCGAAGTAATGCCAGAACTTTCTGCAAGAAACTTCGCTGGAGTTTTTTTCTAGCACATGAACAACTACTCAATTAAATCTCCAGAGTTCTATGCCACAAAGAAGGGTAGAAATTATTCTAGCCTGGAAATTTTTCAGGATAGGTGTTATCAGTTGCTGGCTGTGGCTTTAGAAACACTTAGTATTCTCAAGGATCACTGATTTTGAGCTATATGTTGCCTCAGGAAACTCACATAGATGAGTAAAGTATAAAATCCTTCCCTGGGTACCTGAATGGGTTGACTGGTTCTATGAGGTTATTTGATAGACCAACTGGATCTATATGAAACAGTGATTTTAATTTAAATTAGTTAATATCAAGTCATTTTTTTTTTCCTGGTAGTAATTTGATACCAGGACCTATTATGTATAAAAATTACTTTTTACGTTAATTTTTATCACCAGCAATACCAGAGATGCAGATTAAGTTAATGTGATGTCTTTGCAATTACATCTCAGCAAAATATTCTCTGACAGAAGTGGGGGAAAGCATTTCTGCTAGATGGCAGTGACTGGGCATCTGCCACACATCAGGTAGCATCACCACTTAGATGACACAGCGCTGAATCCACATACCATGCCTGCAAGATAGATCATGGGTTTTCTGGTTTTATGCATGAGAATATTAAAGAGCAACAATTAAGGAATGCCAAGGCCATGTAGCTAGTAAATGGAGAAATTAAGCTTCAAATGCACATTTTTAAGCTGAGTCTCGTTTTTGCGATACTAGGACCCACAAGTAACTCTAGAGAGCACTGCTATACTTAACCTTGGAATTTGACATGTGTATCTCATCTCACAGATCTGTGATCTAACATTAAAACCTAGAGGATTCAGCTCAGTCTTCTATCTTTAATTCCACTGCATGAACCTGTTTTTTAAGTAAAAAGGTATTTCCTAGGATTGGCTCCAAGTTTGGCTTAAATTTTCTTCTAAGAATAGCCATCTCCTAATGCTTGTCCCTGCTAATCCTGGGCCCCTGATCTCCTGCTTTTACCAGGCATCTGCAGCTGCCTTTGCAGGAGGAGGGAGAGGGGGCAGGGAGAGGCCAGAGAGATCCTTATTGATATTTATTGTGATGAGTCCATACCCAATGCCACTTCAGGAGAGGATCATCCTCTATAGCACCAGTGGCTCCCAGGATCATGGGACTGGAAATGTCAGAAACGGAGTCAGAGATCCAAGGTCATCTAGCCCAGCTTCTCATTCTATAGATAAGAGAACTGAGATCTGGAGAGAGAGGTGGCTTGGCTAGTAGCACACAGAGTCCCTAGGGTGGATATTATTATTATAGTGTGTAGAGATGTGTAGATTTCTAGGCACTTTTGCTTGGCTTATCTCATTATCTCACAGCATTCCCCATGAAGTATGCTTGTCAAATGTCACGTAGAGATGAATAGTTCCCTTTTTTCTGTTCCATTATAGAGGGAACTTGGAAATTATGTAAGACAAACCAAAAGGCTTCTAAAACTGATTTTGGTCTATAATTGGTTTTCCAAATGAAGAAACTGGTTTAGAAAGAGAAATGACTCGCCCAAAATATCATGGCCTTACTAATCACTGAGCTATGTCTAGAACCCAGGAAATTTCTATACTTTGTATTTGGAAAAAAATGATCGGCGAGGCCTGTATCCAGTTTTGAGTGACACTGACATTTAATCCTGAGAGTTGTTAATGCTACTTTATATTCCTAACATGGCTGCATTTAGAAACATGTTTGAATCTATTAATGTTCTAAATTAATGGGTTTGGGGATATTATTGAAATCATTTGGCAAAGTAGGACATATATTTGTGAAGAAGGCTTGGACTAGAAAAAAATTGTGAATTAAGAGAATTTAATATTACCCTACCTTTTTGCATACACAAATAAGTTAAAGATTAAAAGTTACCTTCATGGAAAGATAAGACTTTTAAAAAGAGAGAGAGAAGGCAATTTGCAAATAATGCATTTCCAAAATTTGTTTTCCAGGATCTAGTTCAGGCTCAAAATTAAAAGGTCCTGAACTGAGTTTAAAAGGCACCCAGCACGTCATGCAAGCAGGCCAGACACTGTATCTCAAATGTAGGTAAGTGACTGTTGGTTTGGGGATAACCTGATTGCCTTTTTATTTTATTTATTTTATTTATTTTTAAAGATTTTATTTATTTATTCTTGAGAGGCACAGAGAGAGAGAGAGAGGCAGAGACATAGGCAGAGAGAGAAGCAGGATCCATGCAGGGAACCTGATGTGGGACTTGATCTCGGGCCTCCAGGATCACACCCCTGGCTGAAGGCAGGCACTAAACCACTGAGCCATCCAGGGATCTCCTGATTGCCTTTTTAAACGCAAAATCAACTGTTCCCTGGTAGAGTAGAAGGGTTACCTCTCATAGAACAGAGTTGGGGACATGTGGGGTCTCTTGTAATCTGCAAAGTATCCAACTTCACAGGGAGATATTACTCAGGAGAAACAGGGAAGGGATGCCCTGAAAGGAACATTTTTTGCATTTTTCTTCCGAGTTGTTTAAAAGCTTTCTAGATGTGTTGCTTCTCTGTAAAGAAGAAGAGGACTACATTTCAAGGCCCTCAGACTAGTGCTTCCTAATGAGATGGATGCTTAGGACCTGGCCCCAGCCCTAACTGTGTTTTGTTTTCTTATCTGTGATTGCAGAGGGGAAGCAGCCCATTCATGGTCTTTGCCTGAAACAGTGAGAAAGGAAAGCAAAAGGCTGAGCATAACTAAATCTGCCTGTGGAAGGAATGGCAAACAGTTCTGCAGTACTTTGACCTTGAACATGGCTCAGGCAAACCACACTGGCTTCTATAGCTGCAAATATCTATCTATACCTGCTTCAAAGAAGAAGAAAACAGAATCTACAATCTATATATTTATTAATGGTAGGATTTCCATTTTCTACATTCCGTTTGTTATCACTTTGCAGTGGGTTATAAATCCACCCTGATCCCTTGGAAAGTGGGTATTCTGAGCAATGAAGGAAGTGGGCCAGGAAAGAGCTTCTGCCTGGAAACTGGTGGAATGCATTTTTAATGCATTTCTTGAGGGTCAATTTCAACCATGATTTTCAAGGACTGGTAGTCAATTGTGTGTTCCCTGAGGGAAGGACTCTTGTCTGTGTTGTTCACAGTTGTCTTTATGGTGCCTAGGATAGTGGCTGGCACATAGTTTGTTGGATGAATAAATGAATGACACAATTTTAGTTCTATTTCTTAATTACCTAGAAGAGCAAAACAGAACAAAAGATGTTTGTGTTCTCTAACACAACTGTATTCTCTTTTATGTCAGAATTATAAAATATGGTCCTTTCTACTAAATTTATAAATGTAATGTGGCTAATGTCCCTTGAATGTTACAAAATTGGTTCCAGTTGATAATGTATTATTTCATGTTCACTAAGCAAGTATTATTATGACACAAGAGCTGGCATGTATCATTATGTAGTAGAAAGGGGAAAAGATAGACATGAATCCTTTTTCAATCATAATTTTTATGATACGGTTTTTCACTCCTTGGAGAATGAATAGATGAAGTGATACTCAGAGGGAAGAAATGCCAAATCTTTAAAGAAATATATATTGATAGTTGAAATGGATCCCCGAGAAAGAATGAGGAAAATGGCCTGTCATTTTGTTCTCCTTCTTTATTAGTTCCAGCCAATTTCCCAAACTTATTGAATGGGATTTTAAAAAACAACAGAAAGACCTCAAAGCAAAATTAGTAGGCTGCTCAGGCACAAAATCAAATTAAAAGACAAACAGAACAAGCAACCACAGTGTCAGTAGCCTAAAGATAAAATATATAGTGGGTCTACTGGCTAGTGAGTCTTTGCATGGGAAGCAATACAACAGAATTACGTTTTGATAGGATTCTTTTTTCTTTTCTTTTCTTTTCTTTTCTTTTCTTTTCTTTTCTTTTCTTTTCTTTTTTAATTTTTTAAATTTTTATTTATTTATGATAGTCACAGAGAGAGAGAGAGAGAGAGAGAGAGGCAGAGACATAGGCAGAGGGAGAAGCAGGCTCCATGCACCGGGAGCCCGATGTGGGATTCGATCCCAGGTCTCCAGGATCGCGCCCTGGGCCAAAGGCAGGCGCCAAACCGCTGCGCCACCCAGGGATCCCCTTTCTTTCTTTCTTTCTTTTCTTTCTTTTCTTTCTTTTCTTTCTTTTCTTTCTTTTCTTTCTTTTCTTTCTTTTCTTTCTTTTCTTTCCTTTCTTTCCTTTCTTCTTTCTTTTTTTTTTAATTTTTGAGATAAGGCAGTGAGGCAGTGTTTTTCCCGAGTATAACACATAATAATTCAGATTCAGAACTCCTGTTTTGGGAGACAGTAGAGCAGTTGTGTGGTACCGCCAGGAACATCTTTTTAGCTTTTATCAGCCTGTTTTAGACCAAGCCACTTTCCTACCCCTTTCTTCCAAACCCCAGTTTTTACATTTTGCACTTTTCCAGGGGGCCAGATAACAACTCACCAGCAGTTTGCCATCATAGGAATGTCGCCAGTGTACTTCAAAGTAAGAGGGGGAGGTAGACCTGGGATCTTGGGGAAGTCAGCCCACCTCCATAGGAGGGAAGAGAGGCAGGAAATGGGGCAGGGTGGGAAAGATGCGGAGTAGGGGCAGAGACTTTCAGAGAGGTACTTTAGTGTCTCAGGGAGAAAACAGACCCAAAGTTTGATGGTGGTGGAACAAGTCACATACTCAGCCATCTGTTCTCTTTTCCTAGCTCCACATAGTAATGTTGTGTTCTTTCCAGCACTGGTGGAAGAAAGAAAACACTTTGATTCCCATCTCTCTAGGAGGATAGGGGAAAATTCATTGATACTAAAATTCTCATAAAACTTTCTCCTGTGGGTTGATCAGTCTGACTTGCAAATCAAATACTTAAATGGATTTTTTTTTAAATCTCTTTTTATTTTTTTCCCTAAGAAATAACATTCAGCTATTTTCACCTTTACCTCCTACACACCTATTAAACTGGATTCTGAATAGTAATGCTAGGTTTGTGGTCTTTCCTGATAGTGATGTTGATTTCAAAACACACTTTCCTGAAATCCAGGGGGAACTGCGATATAATTTATTAAGCAACTGTAATGTAACTTTTGCACATAGCCTAACATTTTATGCATTTTTTATTTTCATTATTGTATCAATTCCTTTGAAAAAACCTTGGCCTTATGCTTCCATTTTTATTGGATATTTACTACATTGCAGGTCGATGACTCAGAAGAGTCTCTAGGATTCATTAAACTTTAACCAGTTCCTGATATACAGCTGTGATTACTCACTAGGTATTAACTGGTTATCACTTATTTATTACTGCAGAATATTTACTTTAGAGCTCATTTTTCTGTTTCCTGATAAGCATCTGTGGAAGTATTGGCTTTTCATTTTAATCGCCCAAGAAGATGAGTAACAGCGTTACATAAATCTTTTGAAAAAAAAAATCTTTTGTAGATTTGTAGTCTGATAGAGTTCCAAGAAAAAGAATCAGGCCCGTATAGCTTTGTCTGTGTAAAGCTAGCATGTGAATTATAACCAAAGTATTGTCTAGACATTGTTGACTGCCTGCTGTGTCATAGGCACATTTCTCACCTGAGCACTGATTTGGACATAATATCTGATAACGTGGTGTGCAGAAAAACCAACATCACCACTTCGGCATTACAGCTTATATAAATCCACCAAGTTTCTAACATAATACATGACATCAATTTAATTATTCATGTAATTATTTTTAACCACTTTAATTACTGAATTGTTTGGTAAATTACAATTTCCTTTAATGTAATAACTTCTTACATCTGTAAAAAGTTTCGTTTAAGCAAGTGGTTTTGTTTATATTATGCCATGTAATTTCCACAACAACCCCATGAAGAATTTGTCTCTTCATTTTACAAGTGAAGTACCTAAGATCCACTTCACTTTGAGGCTATGTGGGGAGCATCCGGAAAAGTTTAGCAGCAGAACAAGATAGTCAGATTTTTCCTTTCAGATTCTCAGTGATTGGAGGAGATCCAGAGAGGGCAAGACAGAAGGAACAAGACCGGGATGGGGCTGTTGTGTGCATTGATGGAGGAGAGCCGGTGGTCCAAGGTCACTCTGGTAGATGTGCAGAAAGGAGAGAAGTTGGTGGGTTGGAGGGATTTAGTTGGCCTTGGTGGGTGGTTGGGCTGTGGTGGTTGAGGGAGAGGAGTCAGAGACAATTGGAATTCTGGAGGGGCACCTGGGCAGCTTCTTCCAGGACCCATAGCCAAGTAGAGTATTGTCTCACTGAATTACCCTGATATGAAGACAGTCATCCTTGTCTCTTGATCTATACCCTTGGGGTGGTCTTGACAAATGGCTGTTCAATGACAGTAGCTGAAAAATACTATATACATTTTAGAAAGTTGCTTATGTAAGATGAATGGAATCCCCCCATAATTACAGCTACAGAATTCTGAGTCATAAATAAAAACAAATTGTAAAGCACTCCTAATGCTTTGCTAATTGCTAATTTAGAAACCTAAAAGGTTTCTAGATGAATGGTTATATAAGGGCTACTTAGGTGGTGTTCATCCCCTTTGCAGAGAAGGAATGCTTTTGCATGGCTTTTCTGACCCTCTAGTATACATGAGAAATTGGCTCCAACTCAGCCTTTCCTAAAAGTTGGAGGAATTCATTGAAATTACTGTTTTAATATATGAGTTGTGGCCATAAACTAAGAAAACTGAGCAGAAGAGTTTTTAATGGTATCTCCAAAGTATGTAATATTTTGTCAGCATCTCCGGTCTATTTGGAAAGACCTTGAACTTAGCATGCTGAGCTCCCCACACAGTGGAGTCAGCCCGAATTCCTCCTCTCTCCACAACCAAGCCTTTCAGGACTCCTTAAATATGATGTCTTCTCCTGAAAAATTATAATTAGAAAGGGAAAAACAATGGATGTGTGTGTGTAATCGTTGGGTGATTATCTTCTACCTCTTCCCTGTAAGAAAAACTCGTCTCTTTTTTTCTGCTTTCCCTGATCGTTTTTCTAAGTCTATGAAAGCAAATGAGTTGGAGCATTTTCATAGCAAAGTTTTCCTCCATTGGTTCTCTCATTTGTGTCAAACTGATGAGATGTGCATAACAGCTCAATTTTAGGTAAAAAAAAAAAAAAAGTTATTATACACACTAGGTACATCATGGAAAAGTAGTATAAGGTTTTGTGGACTCAGATATTATGGGAGCAACAGGGAGCCTGGCTGGCTATGTCAGTAGAGCATGTGACTCTCGATTGTGGGGTTGGGAGTTCAAGCCCCACATTGCGTGTAGAGATTACTTTTAAATAGTGTTTTCCAGATATTCTGGGAGAGAATGATCATTATGCCTTCACATAAATGAGAAAAAGCTCTACCTGGCTATGGGACCTCTAGCCAGTAAAATTACTAATGGCACAGATATTCTGAGTGTTCTGAGCATAAACATGTACTCATTTGTATAGTACTTCAGATTTTCATGAAGAGCTTTTACATAATTATCTTTGAGATAAACTATGTTGGTATTATTACTTCCATTTTATATATAAGAGAACCACTTCAGTGACCTTCAGAAGATAGAGCTAAGAAGATGACAAGCCAGAATGGGGATCCGGGTCAGGTCCCTAGCTATTTCCACTACACTGAAGTTTCAGCTACTAAACTAAGGGTCATTTTAATCTTTGAGAATAGTACAGTTATTAAATTTTTTAAATTTCAAAATTCGATTTTTCTTTTTTCTTTCTTTTTTTTTAAGGAATGATAGGTTAAGCTGGTGGCAGAGTGTTTTTCTGCGCAATAGACCTTAGAGAAATAAATCCTGATCCCAGGGAGCTTTGTGCTGTCACTTGTTGGGAACAGAAGTTATTTGGGGGGCATCTGCACTCACAGTGTTCCATTGCTGGATTCTAGCTTGTGCAACGTGGGAAAGAGACATAGAGCTCTATGGTATATATCAAGTTGATCAGGGCTTTCTAAAATGTACATCCCAACCTGGTAATGGTCTGTGGAATCAAATTAATGGGTTGTAATCAGCATTTTTTTTTTTTTAAAAGCAGAATAGAATGGAAAATAACCAAGTATATTGCAAAAGGTAAGGATGAACATTGTTTGGGGAAACATTTTTAAATAAAACTTTTGTTTCCATCTTAGACATATATGCACACACATGCCTACATATATGTAAAATAAATGAGTGTATAATTGTGTGCATGCATATGCATATAAAATGGAAACAAAAGTTTAAAGGGTGTGATGTGAAATGTATGTCTTATTGTGGAACTCAGTATAAATAAGTTAAAAGTTTCAAACTTATCCAAGTTTGAACAAGCCAACTTATGAAAGTGTTACCTGGTTTAGACAGGTTAGGTCATATCTATAATTTTTATTTAGGAAAACAGCACCAGTTATGTAAGCTTATATGATGTTTTTTGCATACCACTTCCAAAACAGAGGTGTGGAGAGAACTCAAGAGTGGTGACCCTTCTCCTGTTGATGTGTCTGCACCGCGCTGCATGGTTCCGTACACCACCTCCCTGAACTTGTGTTTCCCACCAATAGGTCTGCCCCTGGAGTTGCCATCAGCAGATGGCATCTGTCTGCAGATGTGGATTACAAACCTGCTAGGCCCTGTTGCTTGTTCTGTGGGAAGCAAAAAAAGAGCAAAGTTAAGGATCTTAGGATTTTAGAGTCCCCATGGTTTAAGACCATGACTCAGAATAGATTTGTGAGCATTTTTAAATGCACAGGTTTCACTCTTTTGGAGAATAACTGTTGTCCGAAAGTGGATCTTTCTAAGGAGTGAAGAGGATGACTCCAATAGTCCTTATTGGGGGCCCCAGTGCCATTTCCAGAATTCTACAATAAATGATCTTCTATAAGGAATTCCTGGGAACACTCTGGCCTGTCTATGCAGTCAACTTTCTCAGAAATCTAGTGCAAGGTCAGTTTTTGCTGGATTGGTTTTTTGTTTTTGTTTTTTTTCATTTTGATGAAGTTATAAAAGGGGAAAGAAATATTTCTAGGATTTAAAATATACACTGATGACACTGTTGATTGAAATGGCAGATTTTTTTCCTTGGGAAACAGACCCCTCTACCTCCCAGCTATGGACTCCCTCTAGGGTGCAAGCATGAGGGAGATTATCCATTCTGTAGTCACTGGGGGCAGCTGATTAGGACCACATGGTGAGAGTTTAGAGAACAGTAACTTTATTCTTATCCATTCTCCTTTCCAGCTCTGAAAATTTGATAGAAGTCCTTTTTGGTATCTTCAAGTCCTGCCATTTCCGATTTTCTTTTTAGAAACATTTTTGTCATTAGGCACCACGTGTCTTTGGCCATAGAAAATGCTTACGTGTTATTGGGGTGGAAGCCACTCCTGTCAGTAGATTTGTGGACAGTGAGGAGCATTGCATCTTCTTTCCTTGGCACCTGCTCCAGACCTCTGTTCACCTAGTGTATTCCTAGGAATTCCACCTTAGCACTTGATGGTATCTGCCAAATGTTCGGTTCTTCCTTCAGAAGGAGCATTTTCTGACGCTCCCTAGGCTCCCTATCAGAAAATTTGAGTTTGCCAGCTGGCTAAGCTTTGCTATACAATTGTATATCACAAGGCATCGAGTACAACTACATAAATACTAAAAAATAATCAGAATGAACATAGCCTTGAGTGAGCCATTTAAATGCAACCTAAGACTTTGAGAAGTTAACAATTGAGGTACACTCATGAAATCTCAAGATGGCAGTGAAGTCCAAAGGCAATAAAATTGACCACGCCCTCTCTTTCCTTCTACAATCAAGAAATGTGAAAAATGTTACTTCAAAATTTTATGGTTTTGAAGATTTTTAAAAAGCTCCTTTACATCATCGTATAGGAAGAACGAGCAAGGGACTTTTTCAGGAGAAATCTCCTTAAGCTGAAAAGGCTTAAGTTTCTGACATTTTGTAACTTTCTTTAACAATGATAATGAAATGCCTGCTCTGCCTGGAGACCCAGAAAAGATCTGTTTTGATCTTTATGGTCCTTGCAGTTCTAATACTCTTAAGTTTTCCCCTGCTATTCTATTTAAAGTATTCATTGTTTTGTCATCTGCTGCAATTTGCTGGGTTGCCTTGGCATCATCTTGGCTCAGAGACTGCTCTACTCAACATTGGTGACTTACTACATCCATAAACACCCTGCCTTCCCTCATCAGATGTCAACCAGTGAACCGTAGTTGAAACCGCACGATCTGGTTCAGATTAGGTTTAAAGCCCTGTTCTGATACATGTTAGATCTTTGACTTTGTACAAATTCCTTAGGAAGAATAATGGTTAACACTGAACACCACCGTGAGCACTGTGCATAACATGATGGTTTTCATTTCCTCCACAGCCCTCTGAATAATGCTGTCATTTTACCTCTACTTCACAGAAAGGTTAAGTATTTTGCTCACATAAGTGGTCCCGGAACAAGTGCACAGTAGAGAGGACAACAAAGTTTTTGCTCTTCCCCACCTCTAACAGTTCATACCTGTGAAACGTTTAGTTTTAGTGTTTGGCTTGTCATATGCACTGTGTTTACTGGGCTGGCTGCTATGCTCATTAAAACGATCAGCTTCAGAGCCCTGGCTTCCTCACCTGTGAAATGAGAAGAGGACTGCATCTGAGGGTTGTCAGGGGATCAAATGAGACAATAGGGCATAGCTCTGTGCCTGTACTTAGGAGGATCAGTCAGCAGTAATCACTTTGCCTGAAAGGCCCCGTGCTGGGCAGAATAGAAGTTACAAAGATGATACCCTTAACCCCCTCTCAAGGGGCCCATGATTGTTCAGGCCAACGAAATCTGTTACAATGAGCCAATAGTAAAGCACTATGGGAAAGAGCAGTAAGAGGAACGTAGACTAGGGACCTTTGCCTGGGACACTTGCCCCTTCCCCACACTTCCATCCAGCTCTTCCTCACCAGCTTACTCTTTATTTTCAGGCCTCAAGTTAAACATCACCCCTTCTGGGCACCTCCCCAGATTCCCCTAAACTAGGTTTGGTGCTCCTGCTGCTGCCCTACTCTGTTTACCTTTCTCCGCTGCTCTCACCTACCCCCTGTGCCTTTCTCACTCTGCTACCTCAGCACCCAGCACAGGGGCCCATACATAGGAGGTACTCAAGAATGTTTGCTAAATGAAAGAAACATAGGATTTTTCAGCTAGGTTAGCCTTACCTCATCTCCTGGACTTTGATGAGGAAATTCAGGGCATGCTGAGTAAGTGAGCAAAATCTAGGGGCAGGACTCACCTGTCATGTGGCAGAATCATGATCCAAAAAGTTTCAGACTGCCTTAGAACAGTGAACTGGGATTAACAAAAAAGGAGATTTGACAGAAATAAGTTAAAGGACTATGTGTGGCTTGCAAAACCCACTAACTGCCCTGGGACCATCCAGGGGAGGCTGTGGCTGAGAGAGCCCACGTGTGATAGACTCCACATTGGCCAAGGCAATGAATCCGATCTTGGACTGCATTAATAAATACGTAGCATTCACAATAAAGATGGTGCCAGCCTTACCATTTAGTCCACACTTCAAGAAGATGAAAATGGGAATTCCAAGCAAATTGCTTCACCCGTCTAAACTTTATTTTCCCTTTCTGTAAAATGGGCATCTGCCTCCTGTGGTTGTGAGCTGCAAATAAGTGGATGACTTTATTATCCTCATTGGCAAGGAACAACTAAAGAAAGGAATAGAAATGTTTAAAGAAGAATGGGGTGGGAAAACGGGAGACATATATTAATGGTCTCCTTCAAAGTTTTCTTAAATGAAAAAGAGACTAAGCTTCTTTGACTTTATGAACCTAGATGGCAGTTCTGCCATCTAAGAATGAAAAAAAGACAGGCAGCCTTCAGTTTGACCTAAGGAAACACTTTCTAACATCTAAACTATCCAAAATGAACTGTCTTGGGACATGCTGCATTCGTGTGTCTAGGTATTCAAACACAGGACAGGGGATCAGTTGGTGGGTCTGGATAAGATGATGCCTCTAGGTCTTCCCACTGTCGAGATTTGTTTAGGACTTGGTGTGTGTCGCTGTCATTTATTGATATCTGGCCCAGGTTCATTACCTATATCATCTCATTTCATCCTGATAACACAATGGAATAAATTCCAGTGTAAGTCTCCTTTTACGGAAAAGGATAAATTCGATATAGTGCTTGAGGTTGCATACTTTGTAAGTGGCCAACTCAAGCTTTGGACCCAGATCTAGGCGACTCCCGAAGTCCCCATCGAACATGGTCTTGCCAGGGCTTCCGCCCCACCCCCTTTGGAGCTCCGTGTGCAGTATGAACGGAGTGGGGGCAGGTGGCGTGTGGTGCAGGCTTGCAAACTGGAAGTGTGTGGGCCAGATTCAGCTGACATACGTTTTGATTGGCAGGCAGAGTGCTTTTGGCTGCCAATATTTAATAATTGGAGGAGTTCACATAAAAACCTGATTCCCTACTTATCTTTAAAAACTGGAAATTAGCCATGCTGGCTTTTATTCCACTTGGCAACAACTGGCGGCCACAAGTGAGGACTACCTCTTTCAGACCAGGCTCCCATACTCTCAAACTGCCAGCTTTCTCTCATCCTGCTACTCCACTCATTTGCCTTCCTCGCCAGCCCGCCCAGGGATATCAGTGTGCCACACCCAGTGTGAACATTTCAAGGGAATGAATGGCAAATCATAAGTTTGGGAATAGGAATGTACTCACTGCACTTTCTGGTTGAGGAAGCTGAGCCCCAGAGAGTCGCATGGTAGCACAAGTCATCAGTGGAGGACCTGACCAGAGTCCTGGCTCCCAGCTCCCCATGCCCATGACCATGGAAGGAATGTTTTGCCTGGTAGCTGCTCCCTCGGAGGACCTGTGACCCTGCTAGAGAGGAGTGTGACCGAGCTCCCCCTGTGCTTGCCCATTGTGCCCTTTGAAGAAATTCCTCCATGAAAGTCTTCATAAAACAGGACTTTCTCTGGTTTGACTGCTCTTGGTTAGGAGGGGGCTGACACAGAGGCCACCAAGGGAGCACTGGCACTTGATAACAGGGCCAAGCTTGATTTTTTTTTTTTTTAAGATTCTATTTATTTATTCATGAGAGGCACACAGAGAGAGAGAGAGGCAGAGACACAGGCAGAGGGAGATGCAGGGAGCCCAACGTGGGACTCGATCCCGGGTCCCCAGGATCACACCTGGGGCTGAAGGCGGCGCTAAACCGCTGAGCCACCGGGGCTGCCCCAAGCTTGATTTTAATAGTGAGAATTTCTTATCAGTCTGTTGTTTTGGATTTCCAAGTTCTGCCAGGAGATTCATGCTACCCCTATCTCTGTGCCACCATTTTTCCTCCCACTGGGGTGGATATTTGAAGGTGGTTTTGCTTCCAAGTTGTTCAGGAGGGTCGGGGCCAGATTTTGGTGTGGTGGAAAGAGAATGGTCTAGAATCAGGAAACCTGAATTCAATTTTGGCTCAGCCATTCATAATTATTCCTGTGCCTTCTCTCTGGACCTCAGTGTCCTCTTCTGTAACATGAGAGGCAGTGTTAGGATATCTTAGAAACTTCTTAACAGTTTTACAATTTGATGATTCAGAGGCAGAACTGTGAATAATAGGACTTGGGACATGGCCAAAATCTTGGCAGTAGAAGAAAGAGTTACAGTAGTCCTTCAGAGCTCCTTGCTTCTTCCTCTCCTTTCTCCTTTATTTCTGCTTCGTTTCCTTCTTTCCTTCCTCCCTCTGTTTTTCCTTTCTTCCATCTTTCCATCTGTCTTTCCTTCCTTCCATCCATTCTTCCTCATTCCTTTCCCACCCTTCCTCTCTTCCTTCCTACCTTCTTTCCTACCTTCCTTTTTTCCTTTCTCTTTCTGAGATGCTTCAGTTGATCAAGATGAAGAGCTGACTGAGGTCATTCATCTAAGGAGCTTTGCGTAAACACCCCAGTCAGCGAGGTTCCAGGGCATACAGAACATCTGACACCTTCTCTGCCTTCCTGGGTCTTAGGGTCAAACTCACCATCTACTCAGCACTCCACTCTTTATATCTTCAACTAACTTATTTAGATCTTAGCTGGAATTTTTTTAAATGATGTTCCTTTCCTTTAAGGCAACATTTAGGAACACCTAGGAGGCTCAGTGGTTGAGCATCTGCCTTTGGCTCAGGTCATGATCCCAGGGTCCTGGGAGCAGGAGCCTGCTTCTCCTTCTGCCTGTGTCTCTGGCTCTCTGTGTCTTTCATCAGTCAATAAATAAAATCCTTTTAAAAATAAAATAAACAATTTTAATTTTAGGATAGCATCTTCAGTCTGGGACACAATGACCTTTCTCTATTTGCTTTGCTCTAGCAGAAGCATTTGTGTACAGTATCTATCTAGATGGCACAAGCTGGTAGCTGATATTCCTACGTCAGCTTCTCCAGGATTTTTCTCACTTTTGAATCTGGATACTGATCTACCGCTAGCGGTAACTGAGTTATATCTTTAGGGTTGATGGTAAACTACAGGTAAGGTAAACAAATGATACTCATTTGGAAAATCAGGATAACTCCCTAGGAAATACTTAATTGTATACTCTGTGTAGACTGTCATCCTCAGACACATTAGTCAAGTGACTTCTCTAAATGAAGACAGAGATGTTTCACTGTGTTCTCCGCTGACCTGGAGCTGCTAAGGAGAACAGGACATATTTACAGTCATATTTACAGTCAGAATGACTATGTCACAGGGGAAAATTCAATTTTTCACGAATAGCCCACCTGGATGCAAAGGGGAGCGGGAGAAAAAGGTTGCAAAGACCCATAACATGAAGAGTTTGCACTGGATGATCTCCAGGAACTATTCTGGCTCAAAAAACAGTGTCTCACTGTTTCTGAGAAAGAGTCCAAAGTTCTAGTTTTTTTCAAAGTAAGTTTTTTGGAATCTAATTCACATACCATACAATTCACCCATTTAAAAGTGTACAATTTAATTGTTTTCAGCATGTATTTTTTTTTTTAAGATTTTATTTATTTATTCATGAGAGACACAGAAAGAGAGGCAGAGACATAGGTAGAGGGAGAAGTAGGCTCCCTCCAGGTAGCCTGATGCAGACTCAGTCTCAGGACCCCGGGATCATGACCTAGCCAAAGGCAGATTCTCAACCACTGAGTCACCCAGGCATCCCTAGTTTGCAGCATATTGACAGATATATGTAGCCACTGACACCATCGGTTTTAGGACTTTTCATTATCTCAAAAAGAACCCCTGTACAATTTAGCTATCACCCCTTTTCTGTCCTTACGTCCCAGCCCAAAGCCACCACTAATAAATTTTCTGTTCCTATAGATTTGCCTTTCAGGATATTTCATATAAATAGAATAAAATCTATGGTATTTTATTATTAAATATGTAAGTATATGCTGGCTTTTTTCACTCAGCATGTTTTAGAGTTCATCCATGTTGTGTTGTACCATGTGTGAGCACTTTATTTCTTTTTGTTACCGGATGATATTCCACGGTATGGATCCACCACACTTTAGGTATCCATTTATCAGTAGGTGGCCATTTGAGTTGTTACCCTCTTTTGGCTATGACATTCATATACAAGTTTTTGTGTGGACCTAAGTCTTCATTTTCTTGGGTCGATACCTAGGGGAGGAATTGCTGGGTCATTTGGTAATGCAATGTTTAATTAACTATTGGAAAAAATGCCAGATTGTTTTCCAAATTGGTTGCACCATTTAACATTCCCATCAACAGGGTATGAGGGTTGCAATTTTTCCAAATCCTTGCCAGTACTTGTTATTGTAGGTTTTTAAAAAACTATTATGATAGCCATCCAGTTGAGTGTGAAGCGGTATCAGTTGTAGTGTCTGTTTGTTTGTTTGTTTGTTTTTTTTTAATTTTTATTTATTTATGATAGTCACAGAGAGAGAGAGAGAGAGAGAGGCAGAGACACAGGCAGAGGGAGAAGCAGGCTCCATGCACCGGGAGCCTGACGTGGGATTCGATCCCGGGTCTCCAGGATCGCGCCCTGGGCCAAAGGCAGGCGCCAAACCACTGCGCCACCCAGGGATCCCGTAGTGTCTGTTTGTATTTCCCTGATGACGCGTGATGTTGAGCATCTATTCATGCGTTTATTGGCCATTTATATATCTTCTTTGGAGAAAGGTCTATTCAAAGCCTTTTTCCAGTTTTTAATTTGGCTATTTTTCTTTGTTATTGAGTTATAAGAGTACTTCAAGTTTTTATCGCTAATATTATATATTACTATATCTTATATATTTAAATATATTTAATATCATCTAGATATATGTTATAGATACATATAAATGTCTACTTTTTTTTTAAAGATATAATTTATTTATTCATGAGAGACACAGAGAGAGAGAGAAGCACAGACACAGGCAGAGGGAGAAGCAGGCTCTATGCAGGGAGCCTGACATGGGGAAGCTATAGATTATTTTGTGGAGTAATACTCCATCTGTTAAGATGGATACTGCCATCTTAACAGTATCAAGTCTTCAATCCATGAACATGGGATGTTTTTTCATTTGTTTATGTCTTTAAATTTCTTCCCACCATATTTTTGTAGTTTTCAAGTATAAGTTTTATACTTCTTACGTTAAATATATTCCTAAGTACTTTATTCTTTTTGAAGCTGTTATAAGTAGAATTGTTTTCTTAATTTCATTTTCCAATTGTTTATTGCAAGTATGTAGAGATATAATTCACTTTTGTATGTTGTTCTTGGGTCCCACAATCTTATTGAATTTACTTACTAATTCTAATAATTTTTTTTAGTGAATTCCTTAGGATTTTCTGTATACAAGATTGTGTCATCTGAAAATAGAGAAAATTTTACCTTTTCTTTTCAAATCTGGATTTCTTTTTTTTGCCTAATTGTGCTGGCTAGAATGTTTATTGCATTATTCATGATAGCTATTAAGCCTCTAGTGTAATGTCCAATAGGGGTAGTGAGAGTGGCTGACCTTGTCTCGTTCTCAATCTTAAAGGGAAAGCATCTAGCATTTCATCATTAATATGACATTAGCTTTTAAGGGTTTGTTTTTTTTGTTTTTTTGTTTTTTTTTTATTTATGATACTCACAGACAGAGAGAGAGGCAGAGACACAGGCAGAGGGAGAAGCAGGCTCCATGCATCGGGAGCCCGATGTGGGATTCGATCCCGGGTCTCCAGGATCGCGCCCTGGGCCAAAGGCAGGCGCCAAACCGCTGCGCCACCCAGGGGTCCCTCTTAAGGGGTTTTTATTTTTGTAGATGTCCTTAAGAGGTTGAGGAAGTTCCCTTCTTTTTTTATTTTTTTTATTTAAAAATTTTTTTTTTTTTTTTTTTTTTTAATGATAGTCACAGAGAGAGAGAGAGAGGCAGAGACACAGGCAGAGGGAGAAGCAGGCTCCATGCAGGGAGCCCGACATGGGATTCGATCCTGGGTCTCCAGGATCGCGCCCTGGGCCAAAGGCAGGTGCCAAACCGCTGCGCCACCCAGGGATCCCGGAAGTTCCCTTCTATTACAAGTTTGTTGAATATCGTTATCATGAAAGAGGTTTGGATTTTGTTAAATGCTTTTACTGTATCTATTGAAATGACTGTGTGCCTTTTGATTTGTATTCTATTGATATGGTATATTAATGACATTGATCTTTTTGGATGTTAAATCAATCTTGCATTCCTGGAACAAATCCCACTTGGTCATGGTGTATCATTTTTTATATGTATTCAGTTTGCTAATGTTTTGTTGAGCTTTTTTGTATCCACACTCACAAAGATAATGATCTGTGGTTTCCTTGTGTTGTCTTTGGTTTTGGTATCAGGGTAACAGTGCCCTCAGAATGAATTGGGAAGTTTCCCTTCTGTTTATTTTATTTTATTTTATTTTATTTTATTTTATTTTATTTTATTTTATTTTATTTTAAAGATTTTATTTATTTATTCATGAGAGACAGAGAGAGAGAGAGAGAGAGGCAGAGACACAGACAGAGGAGAAGCAGGCTCCATGCAGGAAGCCTGATGTGGGACTTGATCCCGGGACTCCAGGATCACACCCTGGGCCGAAGGCAGGCGTCAAACCGCTGAGCCACCCAGGGATCCCCTCCCTTCTGTTTTAGAACAGTTTTTGAATAATTCATATTAGTCATTTAAATGTTTGATAGAATTCACTGGCCGTCGGGGCCTGGGCTTTACGTTGTGGGTAGTGTTTTAGTTACTAAATCGGTCTCTTTATTATAGGTCTATTTGTGTTGTCTGTTTCTTGTTGAGTTAGTTTTGGTAGTTTAGGTCTTTCTAGGAAGCTGTCAATTTCATGTTGTCTAACTTATTGATCTACAATTACAATATTTCTTTATAATGCTTTTTTTTAAATAATGCTTTTTGTTTAGAAATACTGGTAGTAATGTCTGCTCTTTCATCTCTGATTTATTAATTTGTCTTCTCTTTTTTTCTTTTCTTGGCTTGTCTGTTTAAAGGTTTTCCAATTTGTTCATCTTTTTTTTTTTTTTTTTTTTTAAGATTTTTATTTGTTGGGGCACCTGGGTGGCTCACTTGGTTAAGCCTCTGCCTTTGGCTCAGGTGGTGATCCCAGGATCCTGGGATTGAGCCCCTACGTCAGGCTCCCCATGGGGAGCGTGCTTCTCCCTCTCCCTCTGTTTCCTCTCTGATCATGCTCTGTCTCTCTCTCTTTCAAGTAAATAAAATCTTATTTTTTTTTTTTTTAAGATTTTATTTATTTGAGAGAGAGCACATGAGAGAGCAAGTGAGCAAGCACAAGTGGAGTGGGGGACAGGGCAGAAGGAGAGGGAGAAGCAGACTCCCCACTGAGAAGGAAGCCTGATGCCCAGCTCAATCCCAAAACCCCCAAATCATGACCTGAACCCAAGGCAGACACTTAACCATCAGAGTCACCCCATCCAATTTGTTCATCTTTTCAAAGAACTAACTCTTCTTGGATTCACAGATTTTTCTCTATTGTTTTTCTGTTCTCTATTTCATCAATTTCTACTGTAATCTTCATTCTTTCCTCCCTTCTGCTTCCTTTAGGTTTAGTTTGCTCTTCTTTCCCTAGGTTTCTAAGGTGGAAGAGTGGGTTATTGATTTGAGCTCTCTCTCCTTTTTCAAAGTAGGCATACAGCTTAAACTTCCCTCTACACAGCTATAAATTTTAGCTCCATCCCATAAGTTGTAGAATGTGACATCTTCATTTTCATTCATCTGTTTTCTCATTTCACTTTTGATTCTCTTCTTTGCTTCACTCACTAGTTAGGAGGGTGTTGTTTAATAGGTGAGCCTCCCACCTTCCTTGCTGTTACTGATTTCTGTTTTCATTCCACTGTAGTCAGAGAACATACTTTGTAATATTTCTATCCTTTGAAATTTCTTTTTTTTTTTTTTTAATTCTTTATTTATTTATGATAGTCACACACAGAAAGAGAGAGAGAGAGAGGCAGAGACATAGGCAGAGGGAGAAGCAGGCTCCATACACTGGGAGCCCGACGTGGGATTCGATCCCGGGTCTCCAGGATCGCGCCCTGGGCCAAAGGCAGGCACCAAACCGCTGCGCCACCCAGGGATCCCTCCTTTGAAATTTCTTGATGTTTGTTTCTTGGCCTGGCATATAGTTTATGCTAGAGAATGTTCCACATGCACTTGAGAGGAATGTATATCCAGCTGTGATGGCTGAGGTCTCTTATAGATGCCTGCCTGTTGGGCCTAGCTGGTTATTAGTGTTGTTGAAACCTTCTGTTTCCCTTTTGATTTTCTGTCTAGTTGTTCTATTGAAATCTTCATCCATGATTGTTGAATGGTCTCTGTGTGTCCTCATTCCTGTCAATTTTTGCCTCATGTATTGCTACTCTGTTGGTAGTTGCAGATGTTTATAATTATTGTATCTTTGTGATGGATTGACCCTATTCCTTTTTTTTTTTTTTAAGATTTTATTTATTTACTCATGAGAGATGCAGAGAGAGAGAGAGAGAGAGAGGCAGAGACGTAGGCAGAGGGAGAAGCAGGCTCCACAAAGGGAGCCCCATGTGGGACCAGATCCCAGGCTTCCAGGACCACGCCCTGGGCCGAAGGCAGGCGCTAAACCTCTGAGCCACCCAGGGATCCCCAGATTGACCCTATTCTTACAAAATGTCCCTCTTAATCTCTAGTCACATTTCTTGTTTTAGAGTCTATTTTATCTAATATTAGTATAGCTACTTCAGCTTCCTTATGGGTGCTCCAAAGCTCTGCTTTGAATTTTCAAAGGCTTTGATGGGCACTGTAAATCAGGGAAGAAATTACCTCTTTTCCTTTTTCTTTCCCCTTCATCTTTCAATGAAATACTTTACCAATTAACCAACATACTTGAATGCTAAGTATGGTTCCCAACATGAAGACCTGTGTGATGTGAAAACTCTTGTATCTAGATAGAACCCTTCCATGCGATTGGTTCATCCTCTTCACTTCATCAATTTAAATCACATCCTCCTTAAAATAACAAGGAGTCCTCATGACCCAGACTTAGAGGTAAGAAATGAAAATTAAAGGGAAAAGGAAATCAGGAAAAATTGTGTTAAAATCAGAGGAATAGGAAGGTGTTAGGAAATAAGATGTTTACTCTTAAGCTCCTCTTCAAGTCAGAAAAGCTTCCCCCAATTCTTTCGATCATTCACTTGCTCTGAATGCAGTGGAAGAACCCCCAAGTGATGCTGATGGGACAATAGGGTGGAATGAGAATGGCACGCTGGGACCTCTGTGTCTGTGTGCCTCAATGTGCCAGAGTGAGTACTGATTTCAAAAGGAAAAAAACACATTTAGAAAATAGATGTAATACCACTCAGAGCAAGGGGCTCTGTTTGATCTTTCCCTGCGTCTGAGCCCACTTGTCCTGAAGGAGGATAGCCCCAATACTCCGATTGGATGAGAAAACCTCATATTCTGTGCCAGTTTCCTGTCACTGCTTTGAGCATTATGAGTTCAGAGAGGGGAGGGTGGCGTGACCTCAGCCTAGCTGTGTGTTGGCATGAGTCCCTGGTGACAGTGTGTCTGCGCTGCCAGTACACCGACAATCTTTGGAGCACCTCTTCCTCACTCAACAACCAGCCAATTTGGTCTCAGGAAACCACTCTGCAGTGCTGGCTGGGTTCAGAAGTCATTTTTAATTTTGTGACAAAGACAAATGTGTCCTATGGGAGTAGTAAGTGGTTTTACTGGTGATATTAATGGAACCGTGACCTCTTCTGTATCTATGGTCCTACAAAACAAAAAATGTTTGTATTATAATATGTCAGGCAAGTTCATTCTTAGCCCTTCCTTGAGACAAATTGTAGAGGAAGTATACTATTAATAAGCCCAGAGCATATTTGTGTGTGCGTGTGTGTGTGTGTGTGTGTGTGTGTGTGTGTATCCAGTCATAAGCTCATTTGCAAACCCAATGGATTTTAATGCCACTGCTGACTTGATACAAATGATGTATCTTGAACTGTGTTGGGCTGGGCATAATTCATTGAAGTTCTTAACAGAACTGCAGCGGGCCCAGTGCTGATATTGGTATTGGCTTGTAAAAGGGCAATAGTTGTAGTAAAATTCAAGTGTTGGGGAGATCCAAAATGATACAGGGAAAGGAGAAATTCAAAGGCACATTGAGTTCACCTCTTCTGTTTTCATTTGGGATTGGCATTCATTAGCCTAGAAATGACTACACTAATGTTTACTATTTCCTGCACAAACTTTTTATGCCAGCATCCTTTGTTGCAAATAGTTGCTTAAGGAGACAGTAAATTAAATGTGAAGGATTTACAGTTTTGTTACATGAATTAAACCATTTCCTGGTGTTTGTGTTTACCTTGGGCCTCACAAAGAAGACAAAAATAAAGACTCACAGGAGGAAGGAAAGGAAAGATCAAATCCCAATCGTTTCTGCCTTAATGTCTAGCTCAGCAACTTTATTTAAGGGAGGAATTTTGTGCTGATAAGTGAATCTTTGTCTCTGTATAATTAACTTTTCCTCTCTGCATATGTTGCTATACCTGCTGAGTTCTCCTAATAGGCATAGAACTATTAACTGTGCAGTGTTAGTGTCTCATTCTATTGGGCAAAACTAAAGTAAATCAGATGCAGAATTGGTAATTTGCCTCAAGTAAAAATGGATGCTGCTTTATCATCTGAGGCTTAAATTCAGCAATTCAAACTGTTGTTATAAAATAACACATAACCATTCTAGAAAATCTGACAAATATATAAAAAGGTACATAAGAAATAACAACAAAGCCACTACTCAGACATTTTAGTGTATTCGTTTGTTTTTTTTTTTTTTCTAATGCCATACCTGAATATATATTTATACCTTTTATAGTTAAGATCATGGGTATAATTTGTGATTCTCATACCTAATACCCTCTCTCTATAAGTTCAAATCTCGCATTATAATAAGAAAGGTAACAGCTAGCACCTATGCAGTATTAACTCTCTGCTAGGTTCCATTCTAAACACTTTACATGTATTCCTTCATGTAACCCTCATAATAGCCCTTTGAAGGAGATTTTGCAAATGAAGCACAGAGAGTAAAATGATTTGCCTGAGGTCTCATAACCAGTAAGGGGCAGAGCCAGGATTCCAACCCAGTTTGTAAAGTGTGAGCTCTGAACCCCCATGGTCTGCTGACTCCCTCTGACTCAGCCTTGTAACGCCTTATCCCTAAGCCTACCCACACAGCCCTGCCCCTGGGCAATTGTCCTCTTCTCAGTCCTTTCCCCACTGCATGTGTGAAAATCAGCCTAAGTCTCTGAAGAGCAGTTGCCAGCTCTAGCCCTTGGTGGGGTGGGTAGGACTCCAGCCCTGAGGGTGGTACAGGGGAAGAAGATCAGTAGACACCGGCCTCTGGGCCTGGCTCTGCTTACATCATTTCACGTATTTACACTTCGGTCTTATCTGTATAAGGACAGGGTTCTTGGCTAGTCCTTCCTTCATTTTCTTAGTTCATTCATTCACTTATTCATTCATTCATTTAATACACATCAGATCGAGATGAAAACAATCTGTTTCCTCTCCTCTAGGAGTTCATCAGCCAGTGTGTAGCCAGAGAAGTAACCTGCCAATTCAGGGGAAGAGTGTGTGAAGTGTTGTCATTGGAGATTGTTGGGAGCTTGGGGAGAGCTCCTAAGGTGGGCTGGGGCGGAGAGAGGGTATAAGGAAGAGGCTAGTCTAGCAAGGCTAGCAAGGATGGGAGGAATTATTTAGAAATCTAGAGTGTATGAGCTTAGCTGTGATAATAGAGTCTTTCTAGTGTTGAGTGTGTGTCAAATGATTCCATCTTAAACAGGCTACACTAATGGTACTTTTTTTTGGATTAAAACTACAGGAATTTATTGTCTCACATTCTGGAAACTAGAGATTGAAATCAAGGTGTCAGTGGGGGGATCCCTGGGTGGCGCAGCGGTTTGGCACCTGCCTTTGGCCCAGGGCGCAATCCTGGAGACCCAGGATTGAATCCCACGTCGGGCTCCCGGTGCATGGAGCCTGTTTCTCTCTCTGCCTGTGTCTCTGCCTCTCTCTCTCTTTGTGTGACTATCAAAAATAAATAAAAATTAAAAAAAAAAAGGCGTCAGTGGGGCCATGCTACTTCTAAAACCTGTAAGGGGCTCCCTCCATGCCAATTCCTACCTGTGCTGTTTGCTGGCAATCCTTGGCAGCCCCCCCACTTGCACCTTATCGCTCAGTCTTTCCCTGTGCATTCACATGTGTTTTCCCCACATGCCCATCTCTCTGGGGCCATCTTCTTATAAGGGCATCAGTCACGCTGCAGTAAGGCCCACCCTACTTAACCGATAATTCCTTAGGCAGTGGCTCCATTTGACTCAATGAGATCACATTCTGAAGTATTAGGGGTGGAGGACTTCCACATTTTGTTTTTGGGGAGACACAGTTCAACTCATAACAACTTAATAGCTACCATCTAGTCTAGGCAACCACTGCCTACTTACTGCTCTGTGTCTCCATTCTCCATTCAGTGTCCAGAATGAGGGAGCTTCTGAAAGTGCAGCAAACAGGTAGGGGACTCTGGGTCTTTCCAGTCCAGATGGAGAGAGTTAAGGTCAGACTTCTTTCCATCTGGGCATTTAAGGCTGAAGTCAAGGGCAGAAGATGGGAACACAGTGATCCTGAAGATGTCAATGGGTTCCTGAGGGTGAGGGCATGGGAGACTGAATGTTTCTAAAAGATCTGCTGCTCATTCTGGTCCCCAGAGGAACTACAGAGAAGCTGAACAGGTGGTTTGAATCCTTTTGGCTTCTGAGATTTGGCCAGATGCCATTCTTCTTAAGGGTGTTATCTTGGTGATTATTTAAAGCCTTTTCAAGCCCTCTTTCATGCAATGGCACATATCATGCTATTAGTAGATACATAGAGCATACTAAAGAAATCTAATAGCCCTAGGAAATCAGTGCAGTCCTCCACACTGCTTCTCCAGCCATTCCCCTTGCCCTGAGCAGCTCAGAGCTTCTAACTCATTATTAGTCTGCTGGAAAAGGTCTAGAAAACCTTGAAGTCAAGCTTCTATCATTCAAATGCTAATCTTCTCTCCAATTTGACACCTTTGCATTAACTCTATCTGCTCCGAAGTCAGCTGACCATTGCACCCAAGGCCCTTTGACTCCTTACAAAGGCTCTGGAGGGCGCTTCCTGAGGCACTTAGCATGGCTCTGGTAAGAAGTTTATGCAGAATATTCTCCTTTCTTTCTCCATGTACTTTTATGGCTTTGGGCTGTAGTAAGCTAAACCCACCCTCCCTCCCCACCCCCATCACAGTTGCATCTTTGGGCATCAGGGGTAATCTGACCCAAGGTCAAGACCTGAGTAAGGAATTTGGTTTATTACAGAAGCATTTCTGGGTAAAAACAAAGAGGGCCAAATTCAGAGACAAGAATGTGAATTCGTGGATTATATTAAGGGGGACCTGTGGCAGTGACCTTATTGCCCTCACCTAGCTATGGTGTCTAGATGCTGTTGATACAATCATTTATATATATATATATATATACATATATATGTATATATATGTATTTTTCATTTTCTTCTCATTCAGATACAGGTAGACCTTTCTTAGAGATGCACAGTGAAATACCCGAAATTATATATATGACTGAAGGAAGGCAGATCGTCATCCCCTGCCGGGTCACGTCACCTAACATCACTGTTACTTTAAAAAAGGTAAAACCAAGCAATGCCTCTTTCAGCATATCTTTACTGCATGTGAACACAATGCATTTTAAGTCCTTTTATCTCCCTGGAATGATTTTCTTACAGACACTTGGGCTGCTCAGTGGACTTTTCTCGGATATCCTTTTACTATAAAGAATAAGTGCTAGAAGTCATCCTCAGGCATGTACTTAAATGTAATAACATGACAATGTTGTGGTCATAAATCTGTGTGGATATAATGAACAAAAATCATGCAAATGTTCATATATTGCCACAAAACCAAATGTCTGCAGATGTGAGAAAAACCAATTCTGTTGCTTATACAAATTAATAGCTTGTCAGAGACTGGTTAATTTTTGCTAAGGGCAGAACTGTGAGACAAGTGCATATGGAACTACCACCTTGAGTTTGAGTTGTGAGAAAGAAAAAGATTTGGAGTAGAATCTAATAAAGATAAAACCTAAAATGTGACATTCCAGCTAATTCATTGATGCTAAGAGTTTGGGAGCAGATTAGGGTTAAGAATTGGACAAGAACTCCCCAAATGGAAAACTGTGGTGAGTCCTGAGAGCTTGAGCTTTAAGAGGAAAAGTTAAGGCTGTCCCAAGGCAGCACCTAGCACCCCCATCACATTGTAGGTACTCACATAGTGGTGGTAGTAGTCAAGTTGGATTTTCAGTATCACTGGTTGACTCTGAGTCCTGGAATATGATGGAGGTGTCTACTGTCTTCTTCTCCACTTTCCTATATTACTGATTCGATTTAAGCCCTCACTATAGTCCATTGGTGACAGGTTTTAGCTCCCATATCTGTGTATCACTGCTGGTATTTATAGAAGCAGTATATTTCAGTGGTGGAAACTCCAAAGGGAGTCTAAATCAATTGGTGGAAGGAAAAACTGAGGTTCTGAGGGAGTGGGGGACCTCACAGACCATGCTGAGCATTGGAATCCGTATCTTGATTTCTCCCTCTGTGCCCTTACCACCTTTGCAAATGGTTTACTTTGGGCAGGAGAAAGACCAGTGGTTAAGAAAAGAGCACATTGCCTGGGTTCTTCTCACCCTACCACTTAACCTGCTGAACAAACTGGCAAGTTATCGAAACTTCCTCCACCTCAGTTTCCACATTGGAGAGATGGGAGTGATTACAGTGGCACCCACCTCACATGGTGTTAGGAAGTAACTGAGGTGATACATAAAAGCCTTTAGAGCAGTTCTTTGTACAAGCTGAGCCCCATTAAGGGTTATCTATTATATTTATCTAACAGTTTAATATCCAATATGTGATTCGATATTGTGATATTTATTATCAAGCATGGTATCCACTCCTCTGAGTCTGAGATGATAATCACTGTGTGTGAGTAATATGGAATCTACCATGGGGCTGTGGACTTGTCTGTTTGACGCAAGCTCCTCGTCCTTTTTGCTCTAGTGCAGATCACTTGTCTGTTGTAAGAAACTTTCCCAAATTCCCCCATGTAAAAACCTGAGAGGAGCTTATTTTCTCTGTTATTCTACCTAAGATTTATAACACACACGAGAGAAAGAGAAAGAGAAAGAGAGAGGAGAGAAAACCATAGTGTTCTTATAGGGATTTGGGTTTGCCACATATATATGGAAACTATTCTATTATGTATGTAAGTTGCCCTGAAGTTGTAAGATCTTTCCCTTCCACTTCTCTTCTTGTTCCTTTTAACCTGCTGTCCCCTCCCTTTCCTTTCTCTATGCCAGTGTTGGCGAAGCCGTGATAAGCTGGAGGCAGCCTCCTAGACAGTCCTTCCTTTCAGGGCTGCTCCCCTGCCTGCCTCTTTGTGACACTTGTGGCCACCACCATAGCTGATGAGCTACATGGTCTTCTGCTAATTTCTCTCTCGTCAGCTCAGAACAAGGTTTCTTTGTCAGTGAACTACTAGTAGTGGCAGTGAGGGTAGATAAGAGGAAGAGAAACTTCCTCTGCAACCTTTAAGGAAACTTTAGTGTATTTCTCGATTGTGCTGAGAGACCATAAGCAAACCCTTCTTTTAGATGCAGCACAGGATTGCGTTCCCCTATGTTTAAAGCATCAGAGATCTCAATCCCTGACTTAAATTTTTCTGAGCTTTTCCCTTAGTAATTTGTACCACATTAGAGGGGAGGCTTCTTTTTCCTCCCACCAGAGATAGAGCCTTCCTAAGTTTGCAGATAGAATCATGATTTACTAGAACATGAAATGCATCCTTCACTTGCTTGCAGTCCTTCATAAACAGGGTGCAACTCCTTTCAAAGCTGTGTGACCCTCTGGTAACACAGACCAACACAGACATGCTCACTGGGAGGGGGCGCTGGTGATGTTTCGCAGAGGAATTTCTGCCATAGAGTCGCAAATCCCAGCCCGATTGCTCCTAGCAATATAAATAAATGATAAACAGATAAGTGATGCAAGGTGCACTTTTTAAAAGAAGATGGAAAAGATCTGAAGCTTCCTCAGGGCAGTTTGGCTTCTTTTATCATCTGTTGTGGGAAGGTAATCTGATTTTTTTTTTCCTTCTCCAGCGGGGGATAAGTCATAGTGGTCATCAGAGATGCCTCTGAAACTGGGCTGGCAGTCTGGCATCAGGGGAACATGGCTGGACCACTCTGAGGAGCAATATCCCTTTATAAAGCCTAATCCCAAGGTGGATTGTTTATATTATAGTCTTTAAAAATAAAGTTCTTGGTGTCCAGTAGAAGGCATAAGGGAAAATCAAATCGTAGATTCCTTTCTTCTGTCTGGACTCCCTGTGTTTGGGAGCACTTCATTCACCACAGTGTCTCTGGCCTCCACATCTGTTTGCAGCTGTCTTGACTGTTTCCCTAGATTTCCCTCCCAAAGGCAGAGTCGAGGCCCTCAGCCTTCTCAGAATGATAACTCCAGTGAGCGCCAAGTGAATGCTATGAATCTCAGAGGACTTAGAATTACTTAGTCTTCTGAAGACAGCCATCACTACATAAATCATACAAAATGGGAGGACAAGTTACGGCTTGTTAAAAACTCCAGATGATGAGGCTCAGAAGGGTAACCTGGCGGCCCCAGTGGAAAAACCCTACTTGATTTTTCTATTGAGTATCAGGCCAGTCTGTTACAAGGATGATTCCTGGAGGCCAAGTGATACGGGCTCACACTGCAAGTCTGACATGACAGGTCTATCCCGGGTGGGTGCAGCCTGTCACCGAGGCTGATAAGGAATTATCGTAATTGCTATAATTTATCACAATAATCTAAATCTTGAGACATGGAAAGAAAACTAAAAAGCTAATTATGACAAACTGGTTTTTACCTGTACTATTTTATTTTCACTATAGATGAAAATTATGTTTTCACAGGCTTCTCATCAAACAGTATTGCCGCAGTGCTAGTATGATTTCCTTAAAGCATGTTTTTTTCCTTTTCAGTTTCCACTTGATACCCTGATCCCTGATGGGAAGCGAATAACCTGGGACAGTAGGAAGGGTTTTATAATAGCAAATGCAACATACAGAGAAATAGGGCTTCTCACCTGTGAAACAACAGTCAACGGCCATTTGTACAAGACAAACTATCTTACCTATCGACAAAGTAAGTGATGTTCCAAAGGCATGAATGCAAGCCAAAATGCTCAAGGGTTTATCTGCTTAATGAAAGCTTGATTTAAAAAAAATCTCATTTCTTCTGCTCACAGCCAATACAATCAGAGATGTCCAGATAAATACCCCAAGCCCAGTCAAGTTACTTAGAGGTCACACTCTTACCCTCAACTGTACTGCTACCACTGCCTTGAACACAAGAGTTCAGATGAACTGGAGTTACCCTGGTGAAGTGAGTGACATTTTTCTATTTCTCCTGGAGGACAGTATTTCTTTTTAGCAAGTGAAATGCCATTGAATCTTGGAGGTGGGCAAAATCAGAATATTCTGACTCCTGTGGCAGTTTGAGTGAAGAGGAAGCTGTGGATTTGATTAGGGTGCTTTCCTTGTCTGATGTTCCATGAGTGTGTGTGCATAGATATGGTCTTTTGATGTCTGGAGGTTTTGTTTTGAAGTGTATAGGCTAGTATTTCTACTGCATAATTCCAAGTGGAAAAGGGGATTGTTTCATCCTTGGAAACTATTCTCTGGGATTTAGAGATGAGAGAGAAATTTATCACTAAATGCCAGGCAGGGCCTCTCTTTTGTAAGAACAACAACAAAAAGTTGTTTGAGCGCTTTAATTTAAGATACTGGCAGACAGTGAGGCACCTGACTGGAGCATGTTTGGAAAAGATATTACAACCCAGCCATCCAGTATTCCATTCCATCTATTAAGTGACAAAAGAGCAATGCTGTCCTTCAGAAAAATGAGAAGAATGAAGATTGAGTTGGGTCTCCTTATTCAGACCAAACATCCTTGCAGACAATCATTGTTTGAGACTGTATAGATGGGGAATCTATGATCAACTGTTAAGAAACTGTAACTGTTACTGTGGCCCCTATTTGCTATGTGACAGTATGATTAATGTGGCATAAGCACAGTCATGTGTTGTGTCATTCAGATTGCCCAATCACAAAGTTAACTGATGATTAAATTATCTGCAAAAGGATGAATGTATCAGCCCCAAGCTACAATTGTTTCTCATCAACATCTCTTGCCATGGAAATAAAATAACCTAGCAACAAAAAGATGTAACAAGTGCCCTGTAGAAACCCTTTAAGGACTCATCAGTCATATTTTTCTAGAAAGTGATATTGTTTCATTTAAATAGAAATGCTAGGACTTGCAATAGTATCTTTTGGGTTTTGATAGAAGTCAGACATTAGATATTCTCAATAAACACCAAGAGAGAAGAAACTCTTATCCTGTTGGTGGCTCTACTGTAAGAATATGATAATACATCTACTGACTGCTAGTTACCTTCTAAAATGGCACTGTCCAATAGAACTTTCTGTGATTGAAATATCTTTTCTGACTAATAAGTAACCACTAGCCACATGTGGCTATTGAGGGCCTGGAATGTGACTAGTGTAAGGAACTGAATTTTTTATTTTTATTTTATTTTATTTTTAAGATTTTATTTATTTATTCATGAGAGACAGAGAGAGAGAGAGAGAGGCACAGATACAGGCAGAGGGAGAAGCCGGCTCCACACAGGGAGCCTGACATGGGACTTGATCCCAGGACTCCGAGATCACGCCCTGGGCCAAAGGCAGGAGCTAAACCACTCAGCCACCCAGGGATCCCTTTATTTTTATTTTAATAGCCACATGTGGCTGGTGGCTGCAGGGCTTGACAAAGCAGTTGTCAGAAACCCAGGATCAGCTGTTTTCCAAAGGCAGAAACAATACTGATGTTACTCGAATTTGGGAAGAAAGGAGTTCTCTAAGGGAGAAGACAAGTAATACCTACATGTTACTTTACATAGAGTTGCTGAAAATCCCTCAGGCTAGTAATTAAAGGATTGATTATCTGAAAAAAAAAATTTTTTTTTTTTTGATTCTCTGATTTTTGATAGTGGTGATTGACATCTTCTTTCTCGTTACTGCCAATAAGGAAGAAAATGGCCTACCCTTGTGTCTGTTCCAACAGGGCAATATAAGGACAGGCAGGTTGAAGTTTCTTAAACATGGCACAGAGGAGAGTTAGGTTCAAGACCCAAAGACTAGTTCTGTACTGCTTTCTTTATTTTTAAAAGATTTTTATTTATTTATTACTTACTTACTTACTTGAGAGAGAAAGAAAGAAAGCACAAGGGGGGAGGGGCAGAGGGAGAGGGAGCAGATTCCTTGCTGAGCAGGGGACCCGAACTGACACAGGGGCTCAATCCCAGCATCCTGGGATCATGACCTGAGCTGAAGGTAGACACTCAACCAAGTGAGCCACCCAGGTGCCCTCTGTCCTGCTTTCAAAGTCTTTTTTCCACGCCTCCTCAGTGGGAAAGATGGAGAGGGAGAAATAACATATTATGTGTTATAAAATGTAATGCTAAAAAAAAGTGAGAGAGGGAGAAGAAACAATGGAAGGAAAAGGCAATGTGATCTCATCTTCTCAAAACCAGGAAGGAGTCATTGTGGCCAGTTTACACTGCTGAGCCTCGAGGCCTGCTCTTGGTCTTCCCTGAGGCAAACATGAGAAAACATCCTACCACCACCACCAGCACCACCAGAGTGTTGGCTAGGCTTGTAGATGGCTTTGCATGTCCTCAGATCCTTTCAGTGTGATTTAGCAGAAATTGGTAAACATTGCTCAAATAATGTAATAATGAAATCGGAATTATTACACTTTAGTATGTGTAGCCAGGACTCATGATTTTTTCCTTTACTTGTAGTAAGCGAGCAAAAGAAAACTCGCATGGTGTTTTTTTAGAGAAACAGTGTCATTAAGCCAGATACCAAAGATACTTATTGCCTAAGTAAGTCACATCTATGCCCAGAAAGCTGGTAACAGTTTCGAGAGGTGTGTGCTGGAGAGAAGGCAATAGATTTATACTTGAAAGACATGAGTTTCCTACCCACTGTGGCCTCTGACGTTTCAGCTTCTTCATCTGTTAAAAGACAGGGATGCTGCCCATCTCACTGGGGGGTTGTGAGAAACTATTAAGTTAATGTATATGAAAGTCCGTCTGGAGAGAGTGAAGGACTAAATGAGTGCTACGGTGGCAAATATTTGAAATGCATCGAGACACAGTATGAGTTTCCAAATATCTTACTGTTAGGTGGCTTTGCCCCTCAGCACAAAATGTTGATCATCTCAGTAATAAATCTGAAGAATGCTGTAACCTTGAACACGAACAATTACTATTTCCACATTCGTTACACATTTTCCTTCTAGAAAAATAAGAGAGCTTCTATAAGGCAACGAATTGGCCAACGCAGTTCCCATGCCAATGTGTTCTACAGCGTTCTTATTATTGACAAAGTGCAGAACAAAGACAAAGGACTTTACACTTGTCACGTGAAGAGTGGTCCATCATTCAAATCTGTCAACACCTCAGTCCATATATATGGTAAGTCACCTGTGCTCTGCTTTCTATCATCATGGATTTGGGGCAGATTCTATTAAAAAAGTACATTTTCCTCTGGCCAAGAGATACTCTAACATGAATGATACAACTTGGTTCCCCTCTTCCCTTTGCCAAAAAGCAAAGTAAAGTAAGTGTTCTTTAAATGTAATACTTTTGAATTAGACAGAGAATCTTTTCCTTGCCAGTTTATTGTGGTTAATAATTCAGTTAGATCATGTTATAATCTCTATTAAGTTCTTTTTTTAGTATTCCATATAAACAAGACTGGAAAATATAACAGACTTACCTTCATTTCTCAGGTATTAGTATGATTTAGAGAGAAAAATGTGGTGGGATAAATTATTTAGAATTGATGTGATTTTTATCCCTGGTCTTACTCTCATGAAATCCTAATATTGTTGCTTAATTCCAATAGGGAAATTCTGTAAAGAAAATACTTGAGCCTCTTTAGAATCCTTAAAAACCTTATTTATCTGCACTGTTGAAAAGAAAAATGGTGCGGAGCATAATCTCTGGAACAGTCTTGGCAGGTGGCCTTAGAAATTATTTTGACTTTCTTCAGTAGTTTTTTTTTTTTTTTTTTCTTTCTTAAATTGAATCATTTGTTTTATGGTGCCTGAAGGAACTTTCTCCCATCATACTCATGTTGGGCAGGTAGATTTTCTAAGTATCTCTACTTTTCTGTTATTGTGATACAGATATTTGAGGTGCCCCACTCTCTGTTGCCCTGCCTCTGTTTTATGTTTTACTCACAACCTTTTGATTTGAGAGTACCTCACCAGTTAGGTGCTTCTAAATTATTTTATTCAAGGATCACTATTTGGGCTCATTGATGGGCTTGATCAGAATTTGGCTCTGTTTATTCATTGCTTGCACCCTCCTTTTATGAGGCAGGGAGCCAGGTTAGTTTTGTTCTCTTTAGATAAACACAGCCTTTTCTAATCTCTTTATCACTTCTCCTTTCAAAGATAAGGCATTCATCACTGTGAAGCATCGAAAAGAGCATGTGCTTGAAACCATAGCTGGCAAGCGGTCCTACAGGCTGTCCGTGAAAGTGAAGGCATTCCCCTCACCAGAAGTTCTGTGGTAGGATCATAATTATTTTCCTATCAGTTTAAGATATGTGCTTTGTAAGTAGGAAGATGCAGGAGCCCTGTGATTTGAATTCCTGAAAAAATACCAGGATATGTTCCCCAGACAGTTGTGGAGAGCCAAGCACTGCGTTGGTTTCTGGCCTGGGAGCGAAGCAGGTAGGATGTGCCTGAGGGAAAGGGAAACTGTCACAGGATGGAGCAAGAGATATGAGGTGTTTCTGAGTGCTTCAGTTCAGCCATTCACAAGCTGTGACTAAATTTCTGCATCTCCAAACCTCCCCATGATGTCAACGTCCTTTGAATGGAATATGTTGGGCAATGAGTAGGAAGCATCTTGAATATGTAACATGCTCTATTAACCCTAAAGAAGTGGGCCCTTGTAATGAGGATAATAATTCTTTTATTATCTGAAAATAATTCTTTTATATACAGCTGGGATGAAAGTTCCAGTCTTGTTTTAAAATTAAACAAACATTAATAGAGACAAGACTTATTCAGCTGCAGGGGTGGAGGAAAGGACCAACTTGAACTAATTAAGTTTTTTTTGGCTCTAAGGGTGCATATTCAGAAATTCCTGAAGCAGGTTCTTTTTGTGTTAGTACAACACCTGATGTGAAACAATGTAATCTGTTTCTAATCTACAGTCGTTTTGTTAAATCGTTTTTAAATGCCAATATCTTTGGCTCAAACCATTACATTTTAAACAAAGAATAAAGTACAAAACTGATTAGGAAAACAACCCATACAATATAGAAGTGGTGCCATTATAGAATCACCTCCACCAGGCCTTATTTTGCTTTCAATATCCTATGATTAAAGTATTTGTTTTCTGTTTCCTCAGGTAGTTAGTAGGGGGTTAAAGAGAAAACTAAACTTTGTGCTATGCCCCTTCATGCTGTCACAGAAAAGTTTTTTTGTTTTGTTTTATAATGTACAAGAAATCCAATAATAAATTTCCTGCCAGTGTATGTAATTCCTTAATAGGAATTTAATCACTCCAGGAGATACATTCCCTGTTTCAAAAGTGTCTGAGGGTGTCCCCATGTATTAAACAGCACTAATTTCTTTTGTAACCAAGTAGCCAGGGCCTAAAACGCATACACCATAAATGGATCCATCTTTGAAAACACTGACTTGTTAATGAGAAATAAAGTAAACTAAGATGACATTTACAGTCATAGAATAGAGCATAGGCATTTCAACTGCTTTGGAACCGAGACCCATTAGTGATGATGATTTGCTTACAAGACCACGTAACATTTGCATGGATAGAAGCTAATACCAATATTTAATTTCCAATATTAAACCTTTATACAGAACACAATAAACTCCTAACAGAGTAAAAAATGCCCAGCTAAAGAACTGTGCAATTCAATGAAATCATAGAATTTTAATTAAATTTTGGAGAAACTCTAGAAAATTTGGAGAAACTGAGGCTCAAACGGGCAAGTCAGGGGCACAACACAGAGTGTCAGAGCCAAGTCAAGCATTCAGGCCTCCCAACTCTCAGCTTGTATGCAATTGCATGATATCTAGGCATTGATTCTATATTTAAAGTAAAAAAGAATTTTTTTTAAGTTCGGTACCTTTTGTTTGTGAGTTTTGTACCTTCGCTCTTCTTCCTCAGGGGAACAAATCTTGATAATCTTGATTTTACTATAGTTTATGAAAGGGACAACTGGTGTGACCATTTATACAACTAATAAGAACTCCACATGAGACCACAATAGGAAAGTCTATTTTTATTTTTATCTGGAGAAGTGATCTAGTTGATCTGACTTACAATGGCCCTTGGATTGCTGATGAAGCCCTCATGGAAAACTGAAAACATCTCGATGGGATCAGCCAGTGCTGCTGGGTGAATACTTAAGTCACATGGTGACCAGCATCCTCGTGGCTACCTTAAAACCAGCGCTTTTCTTTCTCCCTTCAAAGTACTTCTTCCTCCTTACCAATAAGTGTGAAGGGTTTCTCCCTTTAAAAACGATACCTGACAGGCGCCTGGGTGGCTGAGTCCAATGAAACGCCTGCCTTCAGCTCAGGCCCTGATCCCAGGTTTCTGGAATCAAGCCCTGAATCAAGCTCCCAGCTCCATGGGGAGCCTGTTTCTCTCTCTCTTTCTCTCTTGCTTTCTCTCTCTCTCATAAATAAATAAAATCTTTAAAATGAATAAATAAACAAACCATACCTGCCTTTTTTTTTTTTTTTTTTTTTTTTTTTAACCATACCTGCCTTTACCAAAAAGTAAGCATCTATCTTTGTAAAATGAATGTGGAGGACCAAAAGGCTTGGAGCGTATCAGCTTGAGCTCACAAAAGTAAATGACAGTGTTTTAAAATGCTATCTGAGAGGCAGTATGGAGTGACTTCCCAATCACACTCTTAACCACAGGCTAAAAGATGGGTTCCCCGTGACTGAGAAATCTGCTCGCTATTTGGTTCATGGCTACTCGTTAATCATCAAAGATGTGGCTGCAGAAGATGCAGGGGACTACATGATCTTGCTGGCCATAAAGCAGTCGAGTGTGTTTAAAAACCTCACCACCACTTTAATTGTAAATGGTAAGCTTGCTGTTCCTCTACTTTCTTCCAGTTCTGGGCAAGGAAAGAGTTCTGGGAATATAGGTAAATCGAAAGTCAATAGCACAACATCAGAGAAAATAAACTTTTAGTGATTATTTTAAAAACCATGTATGCCCCCATCATGCTGATTTCATGTCTGCTTATTAACTTCCATAAGTATGATTTTTTATCATCGTAATCATAATGTACATACTATGGAATCAATTTTTTACTGTTATCAAAACACTTCTACTTAAAAAAAAAAAAAAAAAAGGCTGTTAATGGCAACAATCATGTGTTTGTTTCCCTGACATCAAAACCAGGGAGAAGTGGTCTTTCATGCTGTATGTAGCCCAGGAGAAAGTCACCGCACAGCTCTTGACTTCTGTCCTATTCATCTCTCTTCCAGTGAAACCCCAGATTTATGAAAAGGCCGTGTCATCCTTTCCAGACCCTACTCTCTATCCCCTGGGCAGCAGACAAATCCTGACCTGTACCATTTACGGTATCCCTCAACCTACAGTCAGATGGTTCTGGCGTCCCTGTAACCATAATCATTCCAAAGCAAGGTAAGGACAGTTTGTTTCCAGATTAACTTTCAAATACTTGCCATACTTGGACTCAAGATTCTTTAATGGACACACATGGAAGTTTGCAAATGGAATATTCAGTTATATTTGGGGCAAAGGCTTTTGTTCTCACAGGAAAAAGTAGGTAATACCTACTCTTCTTTCCTCATTTCTAGTTTTTCTCTCTAGTTGATAGTGTTCAGAGCACAGGGGCAGGATCAATGTCACTTTGTGAGCCTTTTTTGAAACTCAGGTTGAAACTCCAGTCTTGTTCTCAACTGAAAACCTCCAGACTTTGGCTAATTCAGCTACAGTGGCCTTCCCATTTCCCATTTTGTGAACATTGGAAATGATAGGAGATCTTCCCTGCACTGATGATCACTACCCATTGTAGATTTTGCTCATGCTCTTCCATTCATCCGAAATACACTTCCACCCATTTGCTGCCTCCTTATCCTCTGAGGCTTACCTCTTATGTTAGCTTCTCTGTGAACTCTCCTGACTGCCTCATTCAGACTCCTTTCTCCCTCTTCTATATGAGCCTGTATGAGCCTGTATGAGCCGGGCCTCCTTAACACTTCTCTGGGTTTGCATCCTTTGCTGGGTTTGCATACATTTGCATACATTTGCTTTATCTTAGAGCCCTGAGCTGACTGAGAGCACCTCTGTATCTCTAGGCACACACAGTGGTAGAAGCTTACTGTGTGTTTGCCGAATGGCTGCGTCCCTACCTTCTGGTCATTGTGCAGTGCTTCCTTGCATCCTGTTGATGACTGAGTCCTGTTTCTCTTTTCTCATTTTTGTTTAGTCTAGAGGCATGATGCTAAGGACAGTTCATGGGAGCTAATTTGAAGGACGAGAATAGAATTGATAAGTGCAACAATAAGATATTATTGGGACTGCCCAAGAGCAATCACTTTGCCATAAATTTGCTTTATTGCTTTTTAACTCCACTTGCAGAGTGTTTGGGAAAATTGCTATTTTAAAAAAAAAAAGAAACTAAATGTTTAGCTTGATAAAAAGGTGAGACATGAATCTAGCATAAAGAGTGGCTATTTGGTTTTCTGGATTCTCCCTGCCATTTCAACTCTTCATCTTATGTTGTAATCTTTTGCATAAGGCCTTTCATTCTGAGAGTGAAAGCTACTAGTGAGTGCTAGGGTTCCTGAGAAGTAGCTGTTTCCACACATGTCCTGATTTCTCATGTGAATGCCATTTGCTAAGAATAGTAATATGGAGAAATTACAAATCTTGAATATCTTCTTTACCACTATGAGTACTTAACCCCCCCAAAAATGAGGTCTACTGAGATTTTGTATGGTTTTGCTAATTTAGGGGCAGGCATCCATATTTATGGATATTTATTTCTCCATCCCCTTAAGGCCTGGATATTTGTGCCAACCTAACATGCAAATAAGTGAAAAATAACTAAATAATTTAAGCTATTTAGAGAAAAATACAAAGTTTTGAATTTTCGGGGAATAACATAATGGCCTTTTATAGATGCTTTTAATGTTTGTTTTGACAATAACAAACCTAAAATTTCAATTCCAGGGGTGCTTAGGTGGCTCAGTCAGTTAAGTGTCTGACTCTTTGGGTTCAGCTCAGGTCTTGATCTCAGGGTCATGAGTTTGAGCCCCACAGTGGGCTCTCTGCTGGGCATGGAGCCTACTTAAAAAATTAAAAATATAATTTCAGATCTATTTAGGACAGATCTAGGAACTCTGTTAGAAAATAATAATTGTCAGTGAGGTAATATAATGTTATAAAGTTAGGTTTGGGGACACCTGGGTGGCTCAGCGGTTAAGTGTCTGCCTTTGGCTCAGGGTGTGACCCTGGAATCCCGGGATCAAGTCCCACATGGGGCTCCCTGTATGGAGCCTGCTTTTCCCTCTGCCTATGTTTCTGCTTCTCTCTGTGTGTGTTTCTTGTGAATAAATAAATAAAATCTTTTTTAAAAATAAAGTTGGGTTTGAATAATAGTAATAAAATATGGTTTGGGGAATGAAGTCATTTGAAGTAAAACTTTGGAGGCATTAGCTCTCTTCTTCTGATTTCTTTGTGGTACATGGGATCCTTCTTTTGTGTCATGGAGTAAGCTTACCAGGGTCTGGAAGGATGTGTAATTCCTCTTTGACTTCTCTCAAGACTCAAAGTAGTGCCTCTAATCTTCAGTAAATGTTTGTTGACCATTTGACCTATGCTCTGATCAAGGCATTTTTTTAAAAAACCAATCACAAGACAGAAATGCAAGCTTTAACTTTTTCAGTGATATTTCATTTAAAAAATGTTATGTCATTACTTGAAATTATCTGCTATAAAATATGCATATCCCTAAGAAGTTATTTTTTTTCTAAGTCAATAGACAGAGAGTTATTTTTTTCTAAGTCAACAGACTGAGCAACTTACCTGTGTCAGGCCTGAATTCAATGCTTGATGGTTAAATCAGTACATTTAACTTAGAGATATATAGGACCTTTGTGCAGTAGGACACAAATAGAACAGATAGAAGCTAAACTTAGCAGATAAATGGAGCCTTCCTTAATTATTAGAAGTTTTCAAATGTGTCTTTGTATAAATGTATTTTATATATTAACACTTAGATACCATTGTAGATAAGAATTTTAGTGACATTTGAATAAAAGACATTCTATCGCATAAATTTTTAGAATTTTATTTTGAGTTACATAGTAACATATTTGCATGGTGGTATCTATTCATGCCTGTCAAAAGAGATTAGGCAATTTTAATACATACACATTACTCTTGAATATATAGAATAATTCTTGGTATTTAAATTTTAGGCTCTTGTTAAAGAACATATCTATATATGGACACAACCGAAGCATTAGGGTTAGTTTTGAGGTTTGAATGTGTTTCAGTAGCTCAAACTTTTTTTTTTAAAGAAAATATATTTTATTTATTTATTTGAAATAGAGCAAGTGAGAGAGAGTATGTGCCAGGCAGGGGTGGGGTAGTAGGAGAGAGAGAAAGAAAAGCAGGTTCCTCACTGAGCAGGGAGGCCAACACAGGGCTTGATCCCAGGACCCCAGGATCATGACTTGAGCCAAAAGCAGACGCTTAACTGACTGAGCTGCCCAGGTGCCCCTAAGTAGCTCAAACTTATTATTTGGTTTAATATGGCCAACTAATAAGTTTATGTATTTACTAGTACCCAGTAAATACATAAATATATTTTAAACTTGTCAGAACTACTACTCAACTAGTCCATCTTTGTGGAAATTAAACCATAAATAACATTAGAAGAAATTTCCTCCTTAAAAAAAAAAAAAAAAAAAAAGTGATACACTGCTAAGTCTTAGCTATGCTTTTGATTCACCCAGAGTTTGTTCTTATAAAACATTGCTAATAAAAGAGAGGGAAAAGGTACTTTCCAATTCACATTCCTAATGAGCGGGGAAGAAATATAACAAAAATTTTTCCCCTTTTACTTTCCTGCACATTTGGGTGGTAAAGTAGTAGGAGAGCTAGATTTTAATAGCATTAAAATAACTTATCAATGCCCAATGAAGTGGAATTTTGAATTTTTCCTCATCCTTAGCAATTAGCAGAGACTTCTAAATAAATATTCCCAAACTTGTTCCAGATTAGTATGGGCATAACCTAGGGCATGTGCATAAAGGTAGGTAAGCTTATAGTCCCTTTCACATGTGCATAGTTTACAGCTTCTGTTCATATAACATACGGATGATAATTCTACACACTTCACAGAGACAATATGAGGATAGAATGAAGTAATGGACAGAATGCTGAAGAAAGGCAAGGTTGTGATAACTGCTAGCAGTAGGATAAGATTCTCTAATTAATAAGGCTCTAAAACTTTTAAGGAACTGGAAAAGAATTTTCTGCCTACTATAGAGCTAGTTTCACAACAGTGACAATTTTTAACCTAAAGTTTCTGAGAAGTGAACACAAATGGTGGAAAGTCAAGTGTGATTTTGCTGGGCTTGAGAAATAGAAATGTAGTAGGCCTGGGGGTAGAATTGACAAAAAAATTAACGTGATTTTTCAGAAGAAAAACAAAGGAAATACAGATGAGTTAAGCAAAAAGAAAAGCAAGACTACGAAAAACTGCAGTAGGGGACCGAAACAACCGTCCCGGTGTGTGCGGCCTGCCTCACTCACTCGTTTCCTGTCATGGGAGGAAGTGGTTCTGACCTGTGGGTTGGCAAAGGCCAGGGTGGGGCAGCATGGGACATGGGAGAGCTGATTCCTACTTGGTGAACCCACAGTAGATTCTAGAAGTTCACCTCCCCCCCTCCGGATGTTGAAGAACTGAGTGGGACTACCGAGTGCGACTCACCACCCATGTAGTGAGCTGAGTTTGCTCACATAGAGCTTTGCCACAGTGCTGGTTCCATCTCCCGGGCATAGCATGGAGATTGGTCTCTACAGGAATGAATAACAGTCTTGAACTGGAGGGAAGGGACCCCTCTTTGGGAAATGGAGTAGATGGATTTGTGGGGCCCGGCTGGAAACTGATCAGACAGCCTTGGCATGATGCTGGTACTCAGATCACCCATTGCACTTTCTTGGGAAGAGTCTGAGATGGTGGGAGCAACTGACTGGAGAATTCAGACCTGGCTGGGCCATTTACTCCCACAAAGAGGAGGGTGGTGAGTGGGCCGCTGCTGAGTCCTTCCTGACACTCGCCCTTAACCCATGAACGCCCTTAACCCATGAACGCAGCCCAGCAACCCAGCCCAGCAACCCAGCCCAGCTCCCCAGCCCAGCTCCCCAGCCCAGCAACCCAGCCCAGCTCCCCGACCCTGTCAGTGCCCAGCTTCTACCCCTCTGAGGTTGCTTTGTCTTCTTTTTAAAACGAAGGCTTGCCTTTCAAATGTTGAATGTGTTTGTGTCTTTTCTCTGGGGAGGGGAGGGTGAAGGTCTGCAGCCCCTGCTATTAACTGCTGCTTTGTTTTTAGAGCACACGCTCTTTCCGTCACAGGCTGCTTTCATTCTCTATCCCCATCTAACTATCGAGGTCACATATAACACTGATAGATGATAACAGAGTGGCAGCACAAACTATGCTGTTTTTAGTGGAAAAAAACCGTTAAGTGAATTCAGTTCTTTGGGAAAAATCTCATTTGCTTTAGCCAGCTATTGGTGGTGACCAGTAAAAATACATAGAGAGAAACTCTTGCTCCTTCTGCTACATTCACATTGCTCGCATGTTACAAATGCGTTGTGCACATCGTTGGTGTTCAACCCAAATACACTGTCACCCATCTACTTATCGCACCAACCGTGCGTAAAACAAAGATCCACACTGTTGGCCATTATGTTTTATTATGTAAGATCAAACATATCTGTTAATTACTTATTCTCTCTGGACGTGTACCTGCAGAATGTCTATTTCCCAGTCTCAGGGATAGAGACCCGGGAAGCAAGGAAGTGGGTTCTATTCTTGGCACAGGCCCTGACTTCTTTGTGACCTTGGCCAGTTATTTAATCTGTGTTTCAATTTCCCCTTCTGTAAATGGTAACTGCCCTGCTTCCCTTTTCCTATAATACATAGCTATTCATGAGTGAAATGAGAAAATCACTTAAAACGACATTTTCTTCATTCAAAAAAGCTTGAAATAATTTCCTAGTTGTGGCACATTGATATTTCCCCCCTTCTGCTTCTTACAAATTATTAAGCAATTTGACCCGAGGATTAACTCTGGGGATCAGTGCCCAATTCATTGAAAAAAATGAACCTGTGAAAGTTGAATGGTTGTAAGAGAAGAGCTTCCATCTAAGTATGTATTCTGTGGTACAGAGCTGCCTCAGTAATTATAATGCTAGTAATTACCCATTAAAAAAACAACCCACAGCTCCCCCACTGCGGGTGTCAATCCACATTTTTTTCATTGCCAACCTGGACTACCTGTGCCAGTCATGGCCCAGCCCAGCCAAGCAAAGGCATTATGATTCTTTGCCCACTTAGCCCAAAAACCTCGCTTGCTTTATTTGATCTTTTGCCAACGAGTCCCTCTGGAATGCAAACAAATGTAATTGGATTCTCAACTCATGGCAGGTGAGGAGGGTAGAGTATTCTGTATTACTTTCTTAGCCAGAATGGTGGATTTTCTAAGAAAAACGTGATAGGTGTACGTGGAATTTTAAGGAACTGCTTCCAGAACTCTAAAGCCAGTCAAATCTGGAGTCTCAGATAGTTACACGCTTTAGAAGTTTAATAGGATGTGATAATCCCTGCCGCACAATTTGATGTCCCATTTTGGAACCCGCCTCACCTGCCCAGCGGTAGAGGACTGGGGTTTGGGTCTGGGAAAGCAGACCACTCCAGGACCAAGTGTGCTTTGCTGGGCTTCCCAGGGGGTGGCAGGGCGGGGGGGCAGGGGGTTGATGGGAGGTGGCCTACAAAATAAAGGAAAGCAGAGGCATCTAGGAACTCGGAGAAGGACTCGCTTAATTGCATCTCTCTATTGTTTACATCAGCAAATTGGCAAAGAAAGGAAGGCTTGGATCATTAGGGATGTGTGAGGGATAGATCATCTGAGATCATCTGAGAGACATACCCCGCTGATGCACAAACCTAACAGGACCCAAACAAAACAATTGTTAATGGTAGTTAATTAGAAATGTACTCAAGGATTTAATTGACTGCCAGCATGAAGGTCTGTTATTTTGGGGCTGAAACAATGTTATGTCCCATATTCTACTATCTACAAAATGAAAGTTTTAAACAATTTAAACACTGAAAAAGTCAACATTTCCTAGGGGCTATCTGTAGGTCAGATGTCAAAGGAAAGCATGATTTAAGAAGACCTTTCCTTTTGGAAATATCACATACTGCATGTTTTTTTTAACATTTATCACATCCCTCTTAAGCATATATATAATTTGTGTCCATGTGTCTCTTGCCAGATTTTCCATGCAAGGTACGTATGGGTTTATGGACTCAAACCAGGCACACCATCGAGAGTTTTAACGTGCCATACACAAAACCCTGAATCAAAATGGGGATTTTAAAGAAGGAAGACTCATTCACTGGAGACCACTTTAGCAGAACTTTGAGCTTGAACAAACAAGCTCAAATTAATCTGGCTGTCTTCTACAGGAGGCTTTCATCACAAGCAAACGTGAATGTTCACTTACTAATGAGAAACTTCTTGCTTTCTGTTATATAATTGCTGGATGAGGAAGTGCATGCTGCCCAATGTGAATGTTTGGACGAGCGCCCTTATTAATATTTCATACAAAGTCCTGAGAACAGAGCACGAGTTCATTTGCCAAATGCCTCTCTGCCACTTTTCTCTGCTTTGTGAGATTTGCCTCTTTTTCCCACTCCTCATGGTAATACGAGTCTGATGAATAATTGTTTCTAATGAATTAACTGTCTCCTGTAATTGCTGTCAAATATTTCATTATGTGTTTAAATTAAACCAAAAGGCTGAGTCATAGGAAGTCTACGCAGAGCAGTTTTTAGAGGGATCTTTTGAGCAAATTCAGCATTGCTTCCCAGGATTAGGAATATCAGAAGGTAATGACATATGGTTTGGGAAGTTTCCTTAAAAAAGATGGGTGAGCCTCTCAAATTTTCTTTGATTTTTAAAACTCACAGATTTTTAAAAATTGAATGAGTATTTTCAAGACTGAATCTAGAAACTAATGTCCAGACACAAGAGCCTTAGGTAATAGATAAATAGGACAGATCACTTATAAGACATGCACCTGTTCTTGGAAGTCTACATTTTAGTTAGATCTCCATTGACTTAATAGACTGTTTTATTCCTTTTTTTGTTTGTTTGTTTTTTGTTTTATTCCTTTTTTAAGGAAACCCCCACCCCAGTCCCCCGTAGTGGTGTAGCACAAGGAATAAAATCGGGAGACTATTCTTGAAATATAAACTCTGATCACTGATTTTAATGTAGCCTCCCTGCCCTTTTAGGTGAAAAAATACAGCCTGGTGCATTGAGAAGATAGAAAGGATATAATGGATTTAGACTATGGCCAGATGGTGTCTTAAAATGCGCTTCAAGTCAGTAGAACTTGTTTCTTCCTACTTTCTCTAGAAGCCTCGGGATGTCTTGTCACCTCAAATGCCACTATCTACTTAATGATAACAGACGTAATCAATGAGCCCTTCCTAGTGCCAAAGCTGTGTTCTCCCCTTTCCATACAGTGTCCCTGATCTGTACAATTCTACAGAATGGACATAATTTCCTCACCAGGAAACTGAAGCTCAGAAAGTTATTTCTCAGGTGTTTTCAGATCATGGAATAGGAGAGGCTAAGTAGGTTGGCATTTCAGAAGGTTACTTTTCATTGGTGTCCCATGGGATTCCTCCAAGTACACCCCATGGGTTCCCAGAGAAAGTCACAGAAATCCTCAAGGGGGACTTGCCTAACCCACTGGGTTTACTCTTGAGCCAGTGATCCCACAAAGTCCACCTGTAAGTTAGAGTTGCACTGTGAGGATGGGAAGGAAGAGGAGAAAGAGCAGCTGGGAGAATTTGACTCAGATTTCACGATTACTTTGGGAACTGGTGATGACCTGTACTGGTCTGGGCGCCAGACCTACAGGTGCGAATAGACCTTTTGACGGAGTATAAACCTAGTGGGACAAGCAGGTCTAAATAAGACCAACCTGAGGAGGAAAGGAAGTCAGTCAATTTGGCACTTCTGCTGTGATGGCACTGGCCCTCTGTATGACTTTTTCCCCATGCGGGTGGCTTTGCTCTCTTGCAGGGGAGTCTCATTCCCTCCTTTGTTGTTCAGGATTAATTTTTTGGATCAAGATTCAGCAAGCACTCAGACCTCAGAGAGGGGGCTCACAAAGCTGTGGATTTTTGCAGGAGGCAAAGAATGGGCTGAGGGGGAGGGGAGGATGAAAGAAAAGGAGAAAGCTTGAGTTTATAGTTGATGAGTAAATGCAGTAAAGACATGGACGTCTCCACAGGCCTTGACCTACTCACTTGGAATGCTTCATTCACTTAGAATTAGGGAATCTTCAAGATTAAGAAGAGCTTGTTTTATAGAGGAGAACTGGCACAAAGATAATTATCCCTCACCTCACAGCTAGTTCATGGCAAGCCTGAGACTGGGCCCAAGTCTCTGATTTCCTGTCTATTATTCCTGTTCGTTCTTATTTCCACCATAACATTGCATTGAGTCTCCATGGGAGGGGCCTGTAACCTCGATGAATAAATGAACTGTCATGGTTTCAGTGGCTGGTAGGTAATAAGGACTACAGTTTCAAGGAAACTCTGAGGGAAATAAGACCTGAGTCCTAAAGATGATGGGTAGGTACTAGAACAGCAAACAGAAAGGAACATAGATATGACAGAGGGACATGGGGATACGAATGGGATGAAGAGTTGAAAAGGACATGCACCAAGCATAACTTGGCCGGCTCATCAGGTTTGGGCTGAGAAAATTGAAAACCAAAACTTGGAAAGCTGGATATGGACCTGATGTAGAATTTTTCATATGAGGGCTAAATAGTTGAGCCAGCCATTCATTCTACCTCAGCCCTCCTTCCTGGCTAATGCTTGGCTCTTCTGCTATCAATTGCACATGGGCCACCTCATCACTTACATGCGTGGACTGATAGACTTTCACAGGTTCATTGTTGGCGGTCTTACTTCTGTCACCCGTCTTTAGCATGTGTCATGTGCATTGTGTCCCTGAAACTCTGTCCTGCACATCTGAAGATCAAAGCCTTAGAATCCAAGAACTTGGATTTTCACTTGAGCTTTTTAAAAAATGATCGGGGGAGGGGGGGTGGCTCCTGGGTAGCTCAGTCAGTTAAGCGTCTGCCTTCAACTCAGGTCACGATCTCAGGGTCCTGGGATCGAACCCCTGTGGGGTTCCCCACTGAGTGCGGAGTCTGCTTCTCCCTCTCTATCTCCCTCTGCCCCTACCCCCCCCCCTCATGTTCTCTCTCTCTCTCTCTCAAATAAATAATATCTTTAAAAGTAAATAGGTAGATTAAAAAAAATGATCTGGGGGCATGTTATCCCATTTCCTGAGGCTTTTAACGTTCCAGATGCCTTGTCTTCATCATTGAAAACTATGTAAGATGATCATTGATTGCTGCCTTATTGAGAAATTCCCTCGTGTGAAAAAGCCTTTGGGTAAATAAGGTGAGGAAAACGAGAATGGGTGGAGACTACTTAAAGCCAAATAGAAGATTATGTCCAGAAGACTCTATGGCCTAGGCTTTCTATTTTTATTTCTTTTGTAGCTGAAAATTATTGAGTACTTTATAGTACATTAAGTGTTTAATGTATGCTTTATATGTACTGCCTCATTTAATTATTACAGAGCTTCTGTGAGGCAGATCCGGGATTATTGCCATTATAGAAAGTTTAAGTACCTTGTTAGAAAATCAGCCCTGGTTTTCTGGTGTCAGAGTCTATAAATGAGTGGCTTTCTCTCACATCATCAACCAGGCACTTCATTTTCATTATGAGGGTTGGCTCTGTAATAACTACTTAGACCTTAAGTTGATTAATTTGGGGGCACAAGCTCATGATCCAGAAACAAATATGTTTGGAGAGGCCTATGTTAATGACATCAAGAACCAATTTTAAAAGGTATTAGGATGCAGAAAAATATAGTCTAGAATTTAAGGTCATGGGCTACAGAGCCTGAATCCTGGCTCTACCGCCTATTACTGTCTACCAGCTTCTGGGTAAAATAAACTACCTTTGTATGTCTGAGTTTCCTGATCTACACAGTAGAGATAGTAGCACTGATACCTTAAGCTTGTTTGCAGGGATTAAATGAGCTAGTATATAGCTCATTTATGAAGTATTTAGTTCCGTGGCTGGTGCATTGTGAGGGCTAAGTTTGTTGGCTGGAACTTGTCCAGTATTTTTAGATTACTCTAGGGCTGCCCACTGCAAAGCAGCTTCCTTCTGAAGTGGCATTATATGCACAGGAATATCCTGTGAAAGCTGACAATATTCTGACAAAATGATCCATGCTGTTAGGTTAATGTTCTCCCAGAAAATATGCTTGCATCTTTAATTTTTTAAAAAAATTTATTTATTTACTTATTTGAGAGAGACAGAGAGAGAGAGAGAAGGGGGAGGGACAGATGGAGAGGGAACGAGTCCCAAGCGGACTCTTCACTGAGTGCAGAATCCATCACAGGGCTCCATCTCTGAACCTTGAGATCATGACCTCAACCAAAACCAACAGTCGGACACTTCACCGACTGGCCACCCAGGCTCCCCTGTGCTTGCATCTTTAGACAGGTCTTCTGACTATGGTGATTTACTCCAAAGAAATTAGAATGGAATAGAAAGGGTAGAACTTTCAGATTTTTTTTTCTTTTTTTTCTTTTTTGGAAATTAGAGGAGCTATAATATCCTAAGTCTACTCGCATTTGAAAATTCTACCTCAGCTATTCAAACATTCATTGACCCAATTCTTGACCCGGCTATGCTAGCATAGGGGCTCTTGACATCTTACTTACTTGTGCTCAGTTATATTCTGATATTTTTCTGATATTTTGATACATGAGCACATATTTGACTTGTCTCTTCAATAAATGTATATGTTCTTTAATAACTGAAGGATCTAAATCTTCTACTTTCAGAGGATATGATTTTACTTCTTAAATGGAACATGTATGAATATACATTTTTTTTATTTGAACACAGTGGTGCTAATAATTATGAGCCAATATTTTTGCCTGCTCTTGAGGAAAGATGAAGTGCTGGTTGGTCTTCTATATTCTGTTAGACCAGAAGATGCTTCTCCACACATCAGCCTCATTGCCTAAGTTGAAATTGTCCATGACTATCAGTTTGTCAGATATGGGTTACACTATGAGGGCTTCATCCAGGTCACAGTCAGACCCTCTGGCTCCACTGGTACTCCTCACTGTGAGTGGCCAGGCAGTGATGGTGGTGACAGTGCTTAGTTGAGAGGATATGTGTGAGGTCATTTGAGGGTCAGTAGTGCCCTTTTTTTCAGCACATTTGAGGTATGTGATGGATGGTAGGTTGACACCTAACATGGGGTTGAATCCACATCTAGTCAGGGCATTGTCAGGATTCACTCTTCTCAGTGTGAGGTGGAGATGGGTGTGCTCCTCTACTGTTTACAGGTGGCTGGGCTAGGCCATAAGGTTATAATGATGAATAAACATAGTCCCGGCTCTTAAGTAGCTCTCTATCTAGTGAGATAATAAAATGACAGCTTATATTATCAATCTATCTACTGTGTGTTGGGCACTGTGCCAAGCACATTACATAAATTAACTCGTTGAGTATCACCCTGATGTTTGCCATCATGGACAGCAAAAAGTTCTTCTGTAAATTATTTCCCTTCTGTTTATCTTTTAACTCCTATAATAAAACTAGTAAGACATGGTAACATGGCGTTACTTCTTTTGAATTTGCAATGTTAAGGACACATTCATTTCCCAAAGAATTTGAGTTGTTTTACAAAGAGTACAACAAATAATTTAGCAAACCTGAATGAAAGGAGAAAATGCGGTGAGACCAGTACTAAGATACGGCCCATATGCTTTTACTGTCTAGTTGTCGAGAGAGAAAGAGAAATGAAATAGACACTTGGAAGATTAAGGGGCCCATCAGATAAAAAACAACCAAGAAAAAGCTTTCAGGAAACTGAAATTTGAGAAAAATGATTTCTCCTGTCATAATCCTTGGGATGTAGTGTGCACAAACTCCTCAACCACATTTCTACTTCAATGAGTGTCACAGGACTGGAAATCATCACATCCCTTAGTGTTCATCAGTGGCATAACACCAAACCAGAATTTATTAAAAGTGGTACAATGCAGGGTGCTTGGGTGGCTTAGTCGGTTAAGAGTCCAACTCTTGATTTTGGCTCTGGTCATGATCTCAGGGTCATGAGATCAAGCCCCGAGTCAGGCTCTGCACTCAGCCAGGAGTCTGCTTGAGAGTCTCTGTCTCCCTCTCCCTCTGCCCTTCCCCCACCACACGTGTGCATGCTCTCTCTCTCTCTCTCAAATAATTTTTTTTAAAGTGATATGATTGGTCTATTTAAGAATTATTCAAAGGATTGAAAAGATGCTAAGTTCTCTGAGCAACTTTCTGTGACTCTGATTCTCATAGCTGGGTTTTTCTGTCCAGGCTTACAAAACTAGGAAGTTGTAAAACTATGGTTTGAACTCAGGTCAGAGTAGGTCTCAATTCTACGTTCCTAATGCTAAATTGTGATTGCCTACCCCTACGGCAGAAGGATCTTTGGACATTTCAGCATTGACAGCTATATAAAAGGCAATGTGCTCTCTTCCTTTCTGTGAGAACAAAATGTAACAATAGCTTGAAATAGAGTTAACACCTTAAGATTCCTTGAATGGATTCAAGGATATTATTTGTAGCTCCTCTTGAGATTTTCCTAAGGAATTTTTATTTATCAAATCACCCTTCCTTAACTGAGCAGTCTTTTCACTTAGAAGAAAAAAAATGAATGAACAAAGTAGGTGTTCTTGTTAAGACCCACACTTGGGTGTGGCCTAGTAAGTATCCATCCTTTGTCACCCCGGTTAGGGTGGCAAGGATGCCTTGGCCTGGCTCAGGTTCTGTAAAAGAGAGAAGAGCAGAGTCATGGGTGGTTTGGAGCTGTTGGTAGAAGCAAGCAGGGAGAGAGGAGGAAGGAAAGCAGAGGCTGGGAAGACAGGCCTTGTTCTGAGTGTGAATGGACCATGAGACCCTGGAGGGCAGGAAGCAGCGCAGGCCAAGACGCTCACGGAAAAGCTCTTATCGAAACAGAGGTGGCCAGGGCGCTGGATCACCTCCACCATTGTCCAAGGAGCTGACCCAGAGCCTTCAATCCCTGAGAAGCCTTCTCCACTCCCCCCTCTCCATTCAGACAAGAAGTAGTTTTCAGTATGGGCTCCAAGGCGTCACAAGGTCTCCCTGTGTGCAAGAGAGCCACTTGTCCAGAATCCCCTCAGCGTGACCCTGTGACCACCCTGAAGGCCCAGGCCCTCTTCCTGGAGCAGAAGGAGCAGGAACCATTCTGTCTAAACACTCCTTCCAACTCCGCACCTTTTTCTGCCAGCATCCCCTCCCCTATATTGTTTTATTTGTTTTGAGAGAACGTGAGAGGAGGGGAATAGAGAGTGTGTGCAGATTGTATTAATCTGATGGCTCAGATACACTATCACTAATGTTTTGACACAACACCCACAGTAGCAGAGCAAAGTTTACATCAGGCCCTGCTACAGGATGGCGCACCATAATGGGGAACCAGCCCCGGCCATGCCCTCTGGCTGGCTGCCAGGTGGTCTTTTTTTTTTTTCCTTTCTAGGTTTTTTTTAAAGACATTTTACAGCCTCGATTTGTTCTTTATTACTGCTCTACCCCTTTGTTTCCTAACTTGAAATGATTCAATATTCTGTACAAACAGATTCTAATCAGAGTTAGCACGTGCAGTCAAATCCCATTAAACAGATAAGCAGAATCCACACCAGAAGTCCTTAGATCTCATCATCCAAAAGAGAAAAAGGGAGAAAGAGATTATTCTCTGTCTTGAAACTTTGTAGAGTTTTCTAGAGCCTCTTTTCCAATGAAGTGTGTTTTAATTATAAATTGATACATTCATTGCTAGGCATGGCTCAGGCTCAAATAGGCAGCCATTGGGGATTGGGTGCTCAGCTCACCACTGCGCACCCCCACACCCACCCCAGAGGCCCTCTTTAAAGTGTGCTGCCTGCTTCAAGTATTGAAATTCATAGTAAAATAGGCTAACTTCATCCCAGAGCATGTCCGGGATCGTGCAGACACAAATAAGTTAGAGGAAAGACTAAGATTGTGATAAAAGTTGGATTCGTTATTTCGTTGCAAGATTTTTTTAAATGATAAAATTCATCAGCCAGTAGGAACCCAGGAGTTCCTATAATTTTAGCATCAAAGCATTTTGATGATCAAAACAAATCAATTTATGTCAAAAATGTAATTACAAAATAATCTTCTGCCTTTTCCTCCTCTACCAAAGGACTAGGTGCTGCTTCTCCTTTTGAAAGCTAAATGTGCACTTTCTCTTGGTGTCTGACTTTGTACCAGTTTGATTCAGAGGACCCCCAGAGTTTTCCTCTAGCCTGTGACTCTGAGCCAGATTCACCCTGTGAAGCATGGTGATAGAAGTTTGAGGAGGCTCCTTGGGAACAGAATTTGTCCTATGTGATGGATTGAGTTCTGGTGTGGTGAAAAGAGTTGAATATATCTGGGTTATGATCCCAGGTCTGTTAGGTTCTGTGGGAGTCTGAGGAAGGCATTTGGTTTTTCTGAGTCTTGGTTTCCATAGTAGTAAAATGATTTTTGAAATGGTCATTAATAATGCCTGCTTCACTTAAGGGCAACTGTGAAAATTAGTTGGACTTAAATGTGCATAGTCCCCTAGTCCAGGCCTGGTCTATTAGCAGTAGCTCAGTAATAGCCAGTTTCCCTTCAGCCAATCAAGAGTCAGGATTTAGCAGAACAGAAATGTTGAAAGAAAGATCAGCTTAATATCATTTATTTATCATGGGATGAAAAAGGTGAGCCAAAAAAAAAAAAAAAGCCAAATTTTTTTACGTTGAGATTTAGGCTATGGAGTAGAACCTTCTGGAAATAGCAGAAATCATTTAAGAAATGAGAAGTTATACTGGATAACTCCAGGAGATTGTGGGTATCATAACAGGCACTAAACAGATGGTTGGCTTCTAGAAAAGCTCGGTGAAGTGTTGAACTATTCTGAGAACACCACTTCGAAGAATAAACAGATACTAACCATCAGTGGCTAACGCTCACCCGGCTGGATGCTCCCTTCTGATTCCGCCAGATGCAACCAGCCATCCTCTAAAGAAAAGAAAGTATGAGCTCTGTGTCTGAGGGAAGGTGAGGGGAAAGGAAAGCAGGAAGAATGTAGAAGGTCTGAAAATCAGAATTGTTCAAAGCCAGCACTAAGAAAAAGCACAGGTGAACACAAATGGGCCTTTGGGTACACTCTGCCCTGCTTTTCCTATAAGGCGGTCGAGAGGATTTGTGAAATTAAGTGGGAACTGAGTTCAGAGCCTGGATGGCAAAGGGAGTTCTACTATAAGCTGTAATTGTGCAGCTTGCACACTTTGGGCGCTGAATACATTTTGGTGTGTGGTAAGAGTTGTTTGCTAAATTTTGGGAAGAAGCTTTGATGCAGAAAGGACTAAAAAAAAAAGAAAAAGAAAAAGGCATTAAATCCCCAGTGCAGTAATAGAATTTGTGTAGTGAATGTTTGAGCAGCCTTTTCTTCCTATATACAAAGAAGCACTGAAGTATGAAAATCTCTTGGTATATGATGATATTATGCAGATATTATGTTGCATGTGGGGGAAGGGTTAAGTGCACAGATTTTGGAATGAGCCAGAACTGATGAAAATTCTGCCTCTGCCATTGACTAGCTGTTTAACCTTGGGTAATTTACTTAACCTCTCTAATCTTTGATTTCCCTGTCCATTAAAGGGGGGGGGGTGATAGTACCTACTTTTTTAGGTTGTGTAGTTTAATGAGATAGAATATATGAATCACTTAGCATGGTGCTAGCATGTAGAAAATAGAGTATAACATTGCATGGTGTATATTACAATTATTATAGCCCATTGGCTGGTTAGCTTGCCTGTTAGGAGCAGCAGTCAAGATTGCAGGTTGGACCTCAGTGCTAGCTTTGTCTTTGGCTGTGGCCCCAGACTGCCTTCATCTGTCTTTGGTCACATAGGAGCCAAATATTTATGAATGTGAAGGGAATAGGGCAAATCCATCACCACTACAGGAAAAATCAACCAGAGCATGCAGGTCTGTAATGCCATCTACACCTATGGAGGGTGTTTTCCCATTATGGATGGAAAGAAGCAGCCTGGTGACTTAGACCAGGTGGGAGAGTCCCACAGATGGCTCCCAGTTGGAGTTAGACAGACTGACATGTCACACGTAGGGTCTCAGCTCCATGTGTTGGATTCATAATTGGCTGTTTTGTTTTAACTTATTTATATCAATCTCTTGTCCAAAACGAATTCGTTTCAACTCCAGGGCAATTGATGAGATGACATGGAATACACCCTTACCCCAGAAATCTTTTGCGTCTCAATGGTTATAAATACCTCCATGCTATTGTATTTGTCACTCTGTATGCAAATGGAGGTAGGAGTCCGAAAGCTCATTAGGCAAGAGACAGAGGCTTGGAGCATGGAGAGGACCGCGTGGAGCTGAAGCTGATAACAGTGGCCTTGTCCAGAATAGTGCCTGGGAGCTTTCTTATCTCCCTTTGGCAGGAGGTGCTGTGGGCTTCCTGTGCGAAATCAGGAGTGAACGCTGCTTTCCTCTTGTTGTTCGGCTTCCTCCCCCCTCAAGACGGTTCCCAGCACAGTGATTATCTTTGCATCTTCAAACATGGCACAATCTACTTCCTTAAGAGCTTGATGTATTCTTAAGGCTTAGGCAAATTCCCCTCCCCCTAAATCTCTTTTCAAGTGCTGTTATATAGTCAGGTTCCTAAATGACATTCTATTTTTATGGTTCCAATTACAAAGAGGGAAAAAGAAAAAAAAAACAGTCCCCAAATTAGAAAATGGCCACAGAATGTGTCCTTTGCACTGGGAGGACCCTGCCGTGAGTCTAGCCTACAGTTTCCATACTAGGGCTTTTGCCGTCAGCTGCCACCCCTGGGGGCCGGGGGTGGGGGTCAGAGGCTGACAGCCCTGCATGAACTTGGGCAGCAGACTGCACTTCCCTCGGGAAACGCCTAGACTTGCTGTACTCCAACATATTTCTTTGCCTTTCCTGAAGACCAAGAGTATGCAATTAAGATCTCTGCCTGAGGCATCCGTTTATCTTTTTCACTTCTTTGGGGGAAAAGGAATGGAATTAAGAGCTTCTTTTCCAGATACAAGAGAACGTCGGCTGTTTGATGGCACAATGCCAATACAGGTGTGCCCGTGTGTAATAAACCTATCTACATGTAAGGCATATGTGCGTTGTGTATACTTGTAAATGCATTGAATGTGTGTGCAGGACATGAGGTCAACCAGTGGCTCAAGGCATGAATGTTACAGTCCAAAGAACGGAGAATAGGGTCTTTGAAAAATAGCAAAATGACTTCAGATTTCAAAACTAGCACTAAAATGTTTCAAGTAAAGGAGAAAGTATATGATTTCTCTTGGGTTCATTTTCCTCTACTAATCAATAACAGTTAAAATGTTCACTTACTTTACCTGATGACTATAGAGAATATCTGTTAGGGATTCCTGGGTGGCGCAGCGGTTTGGCGCCTGCCTTTGGCCCAGGGTGCAATCCTGGAGACCTGGGATCGAATCCCGCTTCGGGCTCCTGGTGCATGGAGCCTGCTTCTCCCTCTGCCTATGTCTCTGCCTCTCTCTCTCTCTCTCTCTCTCTGTGTGACTATCATAAATAAAAAAAATTTTTTTTTTTTAATTTTTTTAAAAATTAAGAATATCTGTTAGAAATTGCATAAATTCCTTAAGGAATGGCCAGTCCCTATTATTCTTTCTTATTTTAAATCTTACAGTCTACCTGTAAAAGAGACATTTGGACAACATTTGGGGACATCTGGCTTATGAAACAGGTACAACTAGGCATAATAATGGCATTATTTTCATCTTTAAAAAAGTACATTCTTTTAGGGATATGCACTGAAGTATGTAGGGCTGAAATAACACGATATCTGAGAATGGCTTTAAAATACTTCACAGGAGAGAAAAATGGAAAGAAATAAGTATAGACAAAACAACTGTAGCAAAACTCCAATAACTGTTACGTCTGGGTGATGGGTATGTGGAGCTTTATTACACTAAGGCTGTACTTACCAATTATGTTTGAAAATAATGAACAACTAAAACAAATGAAAGCTCTTTCTAGAAACAGAGTATCAGTCCCCCCATGAACATTTACAAATGTTCATGGAGTGCCACAGGCATGCTTGGCCCTTGTACCTTGAGGACAGAGTGAATAAGTAGATATGGCCCCTGTACCCTAGAAATGCTGGCCTAATAGGGCCACTTAAGACATGGTCCGGGGGAGGAGATGACAGGTCTGGAGAAGAGATCACCTAGGAAGACTTGGTGGTTTGACAGTCTGGAGTCCCTTCTCAGCTCAAGGACCAGAGAAGGAAAATCACAGAACTTTTTCCTGGTCATCACAATCCCATCTATCCTACCTTCTTCCTCTACTTATTTTAAGTAAATCATGGGCCACCATTGGCTACCTAAGATCAACTACGCATTCTCTTTGGAAATTGGGCTGTGAAATTCCTCCTGGTTTGAAAATCCCCACAATTTGCCCACGACAAGTACAAATTAGAGCCCAGCAGGCTCTCTGCTCACCACAAATTCTAGGTAGGGAATGGGCAATGAATGGCCTTGACTGTTGGACAGGGAAGCCGGGGCTTTTAACAGTATAGTCATTGGAGCTTTGGGAGCAAAAAGGAGTCCACTAAAAACCAGAACATTTGGGGGTTTGGTCTGGGAGTAGTTTTATGGGTGTTGAGGTGGGAAAAGCCAGCTGTCAGTAAGGCCAATTAAGATAGTACTACCCCCCCCCCGCCAAAAAAAAAGATAGTACTACCCAGATCAGCATGAACTTAAGTGCCTTTTTTTGTTGTTTGGATTTTTTTATTTATGTAGAACCTGGGATATGTAAAATGCAATAAATGGTTAATATTTCTACCAAAATTTGAGTAGTAAGCCATATGGAAACAAGCTTGCTGATAAGAAGATTTGAGAGAACATGCTCACTTCTCTCTTTAAAAGGGTACTCTACTAGCTAGTTTCATATAATAAGAGGTGTCGTGGACTTTTAGAAACAGAAAAGATCATTTTATAATTAAACACTTGAGGTCTAAGGAGCTAAAGAGCTTTTCATGATACCCCAAAACTTGGAAATAAATAGAATTTAATAACTGCTTCATGCTGTGTGTTTTTATATACATTTAATTAGCCCTGGAAAAAAATTAGCTGTATAGTGGAATATTTGGATGAAAAACCAACCTTTTATAGATGTGAAATGCTATTATTTCCTCAAGGTTTCCATTCATTAACATAACTTCCTTTTTTCCCTGTGTTTGCATGTTTCCTCCACTAGGAACTAATTAAAATCAAGATATTAAATTTCCTAATTAATGCATTTTTACTTACTACTTAACAGAACAGAAGAAGGTATAGAGATACACTGGTGTGGGTTTCTTTCACAGCTAAACATATGTTCTGTTTTTATTTTTATTTATTTTTTAAAGATTGTATTTATTTATTCATGAGAGACACACACACACACAGAGAGGCACAGACACAGGCAGAAGCAGGCTCCATTTCATGCAGGGAGCCTGACGTGGGACTCGATCCTGGGTCTCCAGGACCACACCCTGGGCTGAAAGCGACGCTAAACCATGAGCCATTCAGGCTGCCCTATTTTCTGTTTTTAAATTGTGAGGATGAATATGGAGGGGAAAAATCTAAGGAAAAGAAAAAATGTATTTTGTTATCTTTGTTATCTCAGGACTTAACCAATGATTTTTATTTTACCTGTCACCATGGGCTGGACCATGCTACAAAGCAATATAGTGATGACTTACTTTTTTTTTTTAAATAGGTATGACTTTTGCTCCAGCAAGGAAGAGTCTCTAATCGTGGAGCTGGACAGCAATATAGGAAACAGGATTGAGAGCATCACTCAGCGCACGGCAATAATAGAAGGAAAGAATAAGGTATGGTGTGTAAAAATAAGCACTGGCATGTTTATTTTATTTTTTAAAATCTTACTTTTTTGAGAGAGAAAGACCATGAGCAGGGGGTGGGGCAAAGGGGAAGGGAGAGGTAGGCTCCCCACTAAAGGGCCATGGGGCTCGATCCCAGGACCTCGAGATCATTCATGACCTGGGCCAAAGTCAGATTTTGTTTTGTTTTGTTTTTAAAGATTTTATCTATTTATTCATGAGATACACAGAGAGAGATAGGCAGAGACATAGGCAGAGGAAGAAGTAGGCTCTGTGCAGGGAGCCCGATGCAGGACTCGATCCCAGGACCCCAGGATCACACCCTGAGCCAAAGGCAGACACCCAGCCACTGAGCCACCCAGGCACCCCAGGGATATTTATTTTAAAAATACACACTCAACAACCAGTTCTGGGTTTACTAGAACCAGAAGTAATGCAAATGCTCAAAGATTCAGAGAGAAGAAAGACAAAGATCTGAAATATGTCTTCATGGAGAGATACCCTGAGACTGCTTAAAGTATGTTCTCTAACGGCCCACCAGTTGCAAAGGAATGAGTACTAGGTCCTAATAGAAGAGGGGGAAACTCTCAAGTATCAATGGCTTTCAACCCTGGCTTAATATTAGAATACTCCACCAATTATTATTACATTCAAATCTCTAGAGCAGAGCCCAGAGTCCATAAAAGTTCCCTGGTAGATTTTAGCATGTACTCAGGAGTGAGAATCTCTGACATACATAAAGTGGGGTGTTGATAAGCAAAAGCTAGTACAAGGCTTAGGGATAAAATGGAATATATCCATTTCACAAAATATCTTGTTTTCCCTCTCTCTTTGCAAAAGCAAAGCCTAAGTAAGAGTATGTAAACCTATACAGTGTATCAGGATTCCCTGACCTAAGAAATACAAATCAAAAGCTCAGTGAGGGGATCCCTGGGTGGCTCAGTGGTTTAGCGCCTGCCTTTGGCCCAGGGCGTGATCCTGGAGTCCTGGGATCAAGTCCCACGTCGGGCTCCCAGCATGGAGCCTGCTTCTCCCTCTGCCTGTGTCTCTGCCTCTCTCTATGTCTGTCATGAATAAATTAAAAAAAAGAAAAAAAAGCTCGATGAGATATTGCCTGACACCTGTTAGAATAGGCATGGACAAGGACGTGGAGAAAAGGGAAACTTTGTACACTATTGGTGGGTTGTAAATTTATACAGCTATTATGAAAAATGAGGTTTTTAGAGGTTCCTTAAAAAATTAAAAATAGATCTACCCTATAATTTAGCAATTCCACTTCTGGGTATATAGCCAAAGAAGACAAAAACACTAACTCAAAGATACCTGCACCCTTATGGTCATAGCAGCACTATTTATAATAGCCAAGATATGGAAACAACTTAAGTGCCCATTGAATGAATGAATGACACATGGTGTGTATACACACAATGGAATATTACTCAGCCGCAGAAAAGAATGAAATCTTGCCATTTGTGACATGGATGCACTTTGAGGACACTTTGCTAAGTGAAAGAAGTCAGGCAAAGACGGGCAAACACTGTATGATCTCACTTACATGTGGAATCTAAAACAAACAAAACCCCAAGCTTATAGGTTACAGAGCACAGATTGATGCTTGCCAGAGGCAGGGGGTTAGGGTTGTGAAAAATAAGGGAAGGTGGTCAAAAGGTACAAGTTCCAGTTATAAAATAACTAAGTCCCAGGGATGTATTGTATAACATGGTGAATATAGTTAGTAATACTGAACTGCATATTTGAAAGTTGCTAAGAGTATAGACCTTAGAAGTTCTCATCACAAGAAAAAAGATTGGTTTAATTATATATGATGACAGATGTTAAGAGGACTGACTGTGGTGATCTGTTGCAATATACACAAATATTGAATCATGATGTCTGTATGTTTGAAACTAATACAATGTTATATATCGATTATACCTCAATTAAAAAAGAGATTTCTAACCAAAAAAAAAAAAAAAAAAGTTCCCTGATCTAATGAGGGCCTAGCCGGTATCTTTGCTGGTACTTTTATAGTTTTAAGAAATTTTTATTGATGTATGATTGACATGCAAAAAGCTGAACAAATTTCATGTATACAGTTTAATGACTTTGGAGATAAATATACACCCATGAAACCATTACCACATTCAACGCCATAAACTTATCCATCACCTCTAGAGGTTTCCTACTGAATGTATGAATGTATGAGTGAATCAATGATAACACATAGCAAGTGTATACAACACAGCATTGTTCACTAGAAGTGCTAGGCTCTACATTGGGTCTCTAGGACTTATGCATCTAGCACAACTGAAACTTTGTAGTTTCTAGTTTGACCAATTTTGGAAGATTCAACTCTAAAAAAGGGGCCAAGAAACTGTAAAGGCTCTGAGATTGTACCCTACTTTCAGGCTAACAGGCCTGTCATAGTTTTATGTTTGGTGATTGAAGACCTACTACTCAGCAGGTCAGCTACAGGACTTTATTACAGCGGATTTTGAGGGCTTCAGGTTAGCACTGGTCCCCTTGCCCCCGCGTGCCCAGGTACAATCTGTGCACGCAGTGGATTTACAGAATAGCTGAGGAATCCTGAACATAGGGAACCTGCATTTTTTTTATAACAGCCTTTGCTGCCCCTCTTGCACACTGTTCATTCCCTGTTCTCCTGACTTCCACTGAGCCTCAGCAATAGCTGACACCTTGTGAACACATCCCATGGACCTCAGACTTTTCTTCTGCTGAATTCATGAAAAATGTAGTCTAAAAATATGCTATTATCAAGCATAGGGGTAATGATGCTTTAAAAAGGAAACACCTATCAACTCCTTGCCAAACTATTTATACATGCATATCTTGATTCAGAGTAGTTCGTTTGTTTGGGTACTGTCTGCCTGAGTGTGGTTACGCTTATGTTATCTGTGTATTCAGCTGTATTTTTTGCATTTGAAGGCAACAAAGTAGATGGCATCATTCCTCCCATGCAGGATTGAACAATGATGACAAATAACATCTGAATTCCTTGTTATGTAAAACTTTTTGACATATGCTCATGTCAACATCATTCTTTGGCCGGCCAGAGTGGTTATCTAACTTTTTAAAGATAAGAAAACAGGGGTGATGAGATGAACTCAAAGCCACACAGCTTAAATGTGGCAGATGAGAACCTCAAAGCAAAGTCTTCCTATTCCAAAAACCACAGCTCTACTAAAATTAAAGTGGTGACAGCACTTTAAATAAAAGCATGATTTTCATGCTTGCATGAAAATATGAGCAGGGCAGCCTGGGTGGCTCAGCGGTTTAGCGCCGCCTTCAGCCCAGGGTGTGATCCTGGAGACCCGGGATCGAGTCCCACATCGGGCTCCCTGCATGGAGCCTGCTTCTCCCTCTGCCTGTCTCTCTCTCTCTCTTTCTCTCTCTCTCTCTCTCATGAATAAATAAATAAATAAATAAATAAATAAATAAATAAATAAAATCTTACAAAAGAAAAGTATACCCAATCAATTCTCTTAAAAAAAAAAAAAAGAAAATATGAGCAATCACTTGTCAAAGGATTTAAGAAGCGTTGTTATGACTACAGCAGTGGTTTATAATTCTTTTTCTCTAACACAAATGTGAAACATCCCCTGAAGGGTAACTGTTGATGAGAGAGCAGTTCAATGAAATACTTAAAGAAAAGGAAGTTCTATAAACTTGGAAATTCAATTTGAGCAACAGTACTTTTTTTTTTAAAGAAAGGAAATGCCTCACAGTAGAAAGCAGATTAGTTGTCACAAAAGACTAGAAAACTTCAAGATGCCATTGAGTGTATGTCCATTCATTTTGCCTTCTCCTGACTATATCAAGTAGAGGTACTGTTAACTACTGGTTATTTAAAAAAAGAATTTATGAGCCTAATTCCAGTAGTAACTTTTAGTTATATTTTGGCATCCTAGCCACAAAACAAAATACAATAGAAAAGAAAGTGGAAAATGAAAAAGCCAAGCGAGGTTTTGGATTAGCCTGAACCACGAAAGAGCAACCTGACTCTATATAGAATACCTGGAAGGCACGGAGGGAGTGAAGTCACAAAACCCAAGTGAGATAAGGAACTTCCCTGATTGTTTCCAAGCGGCTTGAAACAAGTTTGTCTTGTGATTTTGTCATTATGCAGAGGTTTTACGTACAGCCCTCCAGACACAGTGGGCACTTACTTACGCTGACCAGCCTGCAGCCAGGAGCCAGGGCTAAGCTCTGCCATTTTCTGTCTTGTGTAGCCACATGCACATCAGCCCCCTTGTCTGAACCTGCATTCCCTCCTCCAAAAGATGGAGCTAATAATATTTACCCTCCCTCGTTTGCCCCTTGTTATAAACATGATTGTCATACCCACCCTGATGAAATTCCCAGGTTGATGGTGATTGTATACGATGAAGACTATTTGTTCAATAATTGTCTGCACTGAAAAACTTTTAATACTCTTTCTTTTCTTTTTTTTATAATAAATTTATTTTTTATTGGTGTTCAATTTACCAACATACAGAATAACACCCATTAATACTCTTTCTGAACAAAGTTGATACCTATATCATATATAGATGGCATATCCTAACACTGGCTGTAACTGCAATAGATCATTCTGATTACTCAAGTCTTAAATTTAGAAGAATTTACCACTTTCACTTTTGGCATCCATGAATTTATTTCTGTGTATGTATGAAAAAATTTGTGATGATGACAGATGGAAAGTTTGCCATTTCAGAATTATTTGCGCTGGTCTATCCTTTACAATTAAAACTGCTTTTCTGTTCTGTCCATATTTAGAAAGTATATTAAAGTCCCAGCTTAGACTATAATGACGCTTTTACCTACAGTCGCATATTTAGCCTGACCAGTGACACCCCACACAAATCAGGGGAATGGAGGTCCTGCTGGAGCACCCATTGGATTCTAGGGATTTCCTTTTTTTTTTTTTTTTTTTTTCCTTTGCTTTGTTTTTCATTTTGTTTTGTTTAACTCATAGAAGAGTGCAGCGGACAATAAATTTAGTTTCCTCATTGGCAAGTCTTGGCCTGGATTTGTGAAAAATGAGTCATCAATTGGAGTTGCTAATAGCAAGTGCGGAGTTTTAGTATTCTTTAATGGGGTTGCCAGACGATTGGGTTTGTAACTATGGAGTAGGAAGTAGAAGGAACCCTGTGTAAGAAAAAAAAACACCGAGGAAATACATATTACAGCATTAATTCTGTGAGGCTGGAGAATTGTGACAATTTTAATGTCTTAGAAACTATTTCCATTGCAATTGTTTGAAGGTTACCTTGGAAAGTGTACCATATGAGATTGAACCATGACAGAGGTCTTCAATCTAATGACAGAATTACAGATTATGTCTCATTTCCCACACTCAATTTTTTTGAATTCTCACGTTCTATTTTCTTATCACTTGGCTCTAATGTGCCACCAAGGTTAATTTTAGGTTCTTCCGTGACCTTTATATATCTACTTTTATGTCTCCCTGACACACTTGAAAGGAAATGATATTAGAAACATCCCAAGATAAAAATCATGGGTCCATATTTAGATCTTTTAAAACTCATTCTGGAAATTAGACTGAATTACACATCATCCCATCCATTCTCGTCCATGAGGTTCAGACCACATTGTGGTAGGGAGTTACTAATGCTTAGAGAGAGGGAAGGAAGGAAGGAAGGAAGGAAGGAGTATGAATAACTTCCCAACTTACAGTACCTGATGACAGATTTCATCAGCATTCCCGGGTCATACAAAGGAACCCAGAGAATGACTTTCAGGGTCCATTTCTAATATCTAGATCCCAGAGTTCCTGGCAGGGCAAGTAGAGGCACCCCCAAAGTCTAGGTTCAGAGCTAAAAAAAAATTATGGCAAATGAAGACTAATTATAGAATGAAGACATGCAACATCCTTGAGAATTTCTTTTGATGCACCTTCTAAATGATTATAATTTCAAACATATGTGACAACTCAAATTCTTGGCACTATCTCTTTTAAAGTATTAAGTTAATATTTGGTGTTCCCACTGTTGAGCTATTTTCATTTTTTTCACCTTTTGAAACAATAGTATTTGGTTATGAGCACTGGGGAATGGATTTGTCCCTTTTACTCAGAAGACTTCTGCATTTAGACTTAATGTCTGTCCTAAGAGAAGTTATCCGCTGCCCAGAAAAACCATGCTCACCTGTATCTCACACTTGAGCTCCTTTTTCTGACCCTGTAATATTTATACTTCAATGAACAAATATTTTTTGTTTTTCATGAAAATATGTTTTCGTTTCTAAGTTAAAAATATATTCTCTGGAAAAAGAAGTGCTCTAGAAATCAGATAATTTTTTAACATACTTGATCATACATAGGATATTAATTACCTCTTTTTAAAATTTCTTCTTCAATTATAACTTTTTCATTCTTCAGTCAGATTTTCAAACCTTATAGCAACATATCAGTTGAAAAATAGCTTGCAGCTTATGTAAAATAATAAGAAAGCAGTATTTCTCTACATAGTAGCATTTTAGCTGATGTGACCCACCTCTGCCAATTTAAAGATATATTCTTTTTTTATTTAAAACCAATTAGCCACCATATAGTACATCATTAGTTGCAGATGTGGAGATGAGTAATGCATCATTTGCATAGATCACCCAGTGCTCATCACATCACGTGCCCTCCTTAAAGCCACAGTGAAATCAAAATAATTTTAATAGAAACATAGATGCAACTTTCAGATTCAGGCAGTCACTATCCCTAATGTCAGACATCTTTCTGCCCAAATTGAAATGAGTTTCTCACTTATTTACTGAGCCACAAATTGAAGAATGTAGATAAAATTCTGCTGAGGCCCCTGAGGATAAACATTTGAGAGCTAACGTCATAAGAAAAGCAGTGCTTGAGCTGGGGGTGCCTTCATTGGTGTCCCCTCGGTCGGAACTTGTCACATACCGCTTCTAAGCATCTGAGCCCAAGTTTGCAGAGACCAAATAAAGAAGTCAGACTCTTACTTGATGGCCTGAATTGTGCCAGCAACCATGAGCTAACACGTCCTTTTACGCTGTTACCTACAAGCTTCTCTTCGGACTACTTCCATTGCTCTTCCATGGCTCTTAACTGGTAGGTACAATAATTAAAAGAAATATTCTGAATAGCATTTCCTTTTGTTTCTTGCCCCCTTATATAGATTATTAACACAGGGAAAGAGATACCTGAGTTCCTTTCATAGTTTCCTCCACTGATCATTTGCCTCCAATGTCAGTGTTTCTCTGCTAAAGAAAGAATAACATATATTTGATCTTCAAGCAGGGAAATTCTTCCCTAAGAGTAAGGAGAGTGTCACATTCATCATCTCTGTTTCCCTGACAACATCTGTGAAATGCCTTGATAAATCTCAATAGATGTTTGCTAAGTTGAATGAAATTGCCCCATATTGCAGATGCTTTCATTTCTAGTAATTTCAGTAACTCACAGAGGATATATGAGTAGATGTAATTAAACAGATCTAAGAAACAGAAGAGGCAAGCTCGTGTGATATACACAATACCATAGTGAGAATTACAGAGATTTTGGAGCAAAAAGCTTGCTTGCTAAAAAAAGCTGAGAGTCTATTTTTCAGTTTTCTTGATCTGTAGGTTAAAGATAATTCATTGGCTGGAATATGAGAACATAAGCAAAGTGCTTAGCCCATTACTTAGCAATTCAAAAAATGCTGGAGCCCTTTGTAGAATTTGGGTTCATCATCTAATAAAGCCCACCATCACATTTCTGCTTATATATTACTTTAGTCTGTATGTCCCTTGATCTAATTCCACTTCAGTTAGGATACCCTTTTTTGGGAGGAAGCATCAGCAAGCCTTGCTAATTTCAAAGCCAATGACCAGCTACTCTTGTTCTAGGAGATAAGCTGTAACAATTTATAAGTAACTGGATGCACTTTTCTTTTTTTTAAATACAGCAACTTACTCCTCTTTTCATCCATTTCAGATAAAGGATGCATTATACTTTTGCAAGGCTGGGTTAAATTTTAAAACTGTCAGCAACCTGTTTCATTTTACTAATTTTTATCTTTAAAAGAAGACAGCACACTGAGGCTTTAAGCTGTATACATTTGTGTTTCATTGCTCTTTGAGACATCACAGTGTAGAAAGAGCTTTCTAGCTCACACAAATGTGACCACTAACCTTTCTTTAAGGGCTCATTTGTCAAATAACAGCACTCGAATCTAGTGAAACAATAGGGTTTTCACAACTTAGATCTTCATTTTCTAGATCAGGAGTTGGCAGACTGAGAAACTAAGTAATTTACAAACACACAGAGCCTTCGGGAGCTTTCCAGACCTTATTAGCACCTTCGGGGCTACGGTGTTACATTCCTTCAGTGCATAAGAGAAATATGGCCAACCCCTCCCTTCTGTCCTTGCTCACTTAACACGCCCATTACAGAAGCAAACAGCAAAGAAACCTTCTGTTAGCAAGTGGCATCCATAGTCTCAGGTCATCCAAACAAAAGGGAGGCCTCAGCCTCACCTGTTCCTCTCATTGACGTGAAACTGACCACCTCTCAGAGTAGGACGTGCAGTCCCGCATCTCAGCTTCAGGTCTGTAATTGTTACGCCAGCAGCACGAGATAAATAAGCCTGAAACCCTCATACGAGTCGGATGTCATAGCCCCCGGTCTCCTGAGGATCTGCTTTCCTGTTATTTTTCCATTCTTGCTGGGGCTCGGCAAAGAGAGAGCCTTCTGGTAACTGCCATGCGTGCAATACTACCTTTGTTGAATGAATGGAACAGCTGAATCGTCTCACCCTTAGAAGATGCTTAGGGGTGTTCAGATAGTTCTTTCCTCCAGCTAAAGGTTCCTTCTCTTTTACAGACGGCTAGCACCTTGGTTGTGGCTGACGCTAGAATTTCTGGAATCTACAGTTGCATGGCTTCCAATAAAATAGGGACTGTGGAAAGAAACATAAGCTTTTATGTCACAGGTAAGCTGTTTATCCTATACTTGCAAAGCCTGGAGACCTCACTGCCCTTTCATTATACCTGTTCTTAGTGTACTTAGAGCTTGAGATTTGTTTGTTTGTTTTTAAACAATCCTATAAAATTGTTCAACTTGGAGTAGCTTCATTCTTGTTCTCAGGAGTAGGATCCTACAACACCACTGGATCTCCTAATGAATTATTTCTCCGAGTTAACCTTTTAGAGTTCTGTGAGTTCTGGATCGTGTATTTAGGATCTTGTCATGTTCATTTTTGAACTCCTTTCAGTACCTGGCACAGGGTCAGGTACGCTGTGGTTGCTCAGTAATAATTAAGGACACCGCACCTGTGATAACATGTTTTTTTGTCTTTTAAACTGAGAAGCTCATTGTCTCACAACTTAAGTAATTTCTACTTTTGAGGAATGAGGCTCTCCTGTAGAAATCTGAAACTGAATTTGTTGTCCGTGATTAATGTGCTGGGTTTTGGTAGCATTTACAGATTTTTAGCCTTACATATGATGGTCTCTGCAAATCTCAAAACTTCCAAGGTACACAAATGGCACTCCCTATGTCCCTCCATGGGTACAGGAAGGAAGTAAGTAGCTCAAAGTATAAAAACAATTGCCTGGCTCTGCACTCCCCCAATTTTCTGAGGAAACCCGGGCAGTTTGCCAGCTTTCTGGAAACTTCGCGCTGCATGGGGCAGGCTGCAGCCATTGCCTTGAGTTCTCTAGAAAGAAATAGGTAGGTCTGGTTGCATGAGACACACAGGTTGTCAGATCACAGGGAGCCTTCCGGCCAGTTAGCCAATCCTCAGAGAAGCTGTGTCGTGGGAGATCTCCTGCGGTAGATTCTCACAGAATGTCAGAACTGGAAGACTTTAGAGGCTATTTAGCATTATAGCCCTCATGCTTTGCAAGTGAGGAAATGGGGTTTCGGGGGTGGGCAGGGACACAGCAGAGCCACTCTAGACCAAGTCAGCCCCTGTCCCCTTACATCCGAGGAGCAGATGGGAAATCATCTTTGCATCCATTCCAAATGTGAGAAGTCCTTTATTTAGAGAAGGATTCAGATAGCCATTTCACACATACCGGTTCTCTAATCAATCTCTGATGATTTAGACTAATTAGGAACAAAAGTTTGTACTGTCCTTTGTATTTGCTTGCAAACAAGTTCCCATCCAAATCCATATGTATATATATGTATATATATATATGTATATATATGATTTAAAGTATAAAAGATTGAGCAACTCCTGTTCCGAACATTCAACAAGTTTATACAAGTTCCACGAGCACTAACTATTGAATAGAACAGCTCAGCTCTGTACAGAGCACATGAACAGATATCAATGAAGCCCTGCCTTTACAGGAAGACAGTTTTAGCACAAAAAAGAAGTGGTGTCTGTACCCTAATATCAAAAGGTGTATGCAGAAGTTATGTGGCAGATGCATTTACCAACGCTAAGCCAATGCTGTTCAGTAGAAATACAAGAGCCACATATATAATTTAAAATTTTCTAGTAAACCACATCTTTAAAAAATAAAAAGTAGAATGAATTTTATTTAACCCAGTATATCCCAAATACCATTTCAACATGCAATTGATATTTTTTAAATGTCACAAAATTTTAAGATATTTAAAAAATATTTAATAAAAATATTAAACTTTTATTTTTTTAAAAAATTTTTTATTTATTTATGATAGTCACACAGAGAGAGAGAGAGGCAGAGACATAGGCAGAGGGAGAAGCAGGCTCCATGCACCGGGAGCCCGACGTGGGATTCAATCCCGGGTCTCCAGGATCGCGCCCTGGGCCAAAGGCAGGCGCCAAACCGCTGCGCCACCCAGGGATCCCTAAACTTTTAAAATTTTAAATGAACTGAAATAAAATTAATTTAATAAAATTCAGCTCTTTTCGTACACTAGCCACATTTTAATGCTCAGTAGCCACACATAGCCAGTGCATTCTGTGTGTACAATGGAGCTGTCATCCTCTGGGAAGGACAGGCTGAGATGGTCCGGGGGGGGGCATGAGATTTGAACAGGTAGAAAGAAGACAGGCTTGCCTCGGCATTTTCAGAGCCAAGGGAAGAGTACCAATGGAGAGCCATAAACCATATATGTAACCGTATAACAAGTTCTCAATGAAGCAAACGAGCCATTATGTTTCAGCTCCTTGCAGACAAATATGCATGATCTCCATGATACATACCTTGCGGGAGAGGTGAGATGCAAATTTAGAATTCTGGGCCTACTCACAGCCCCACAACAGAACAGGCAATGCTTGGAAGTATAGAAGGAACTGCCCCCCCCCACCCCACCCCCCGCCCCATCTTCTCTTTCTATTCCTGGCTCTTTCCAACTACTGTACCTGCGTGTATGGTCTCCACAGCCCACACATCCAAGCACTGTCCACACCGCTGACTAACACTCTTCCCTGGGATTTAGAAATGTGCACACCAATGAGCAATTGGACCTCAAGAGGACAAACTTAGGGAAGAGATCTTTGACAGTCAGGAAGCAGACTTGGGATCATCTTTATAAGGAATTCTGGGATCCCAAGGATTGGAAGCCAGATATGGAAGTGGGGGTGGTATGCTTCCTTGACCCCACAGACTATACTATGAGGAGGGGGACAGCCAGAATAGAGCCATCTAAAGGCCCAGGACAGGGATCCCTCTTGCCTGGGTCTGAAAGCAGTACCGGAAGAAGAGGTACCAAGAGTGGAGGGGAATGTTGTGCTCATTTCCTTCTTCAGAGTCCCCAAGAAAGATTAATTGATGCTCGGCCTTAATTGCAGCTCCAATACCTAGCCTATCCCACGGAGCTTTGCATTGGCTGCATGTCTGTCTGTGTGGAGTGGTATTACTGACAAAGCTAATCACCTGTTAAATGCAGAGATTCCCTCCTACCTCTTACCACATTATACAATTTATTACCGTGGAATGGTTGAAATCTTTTCTAGATCTCAAGGCTTGTCCATAGAAGGGAGCTATGAGAATTCAATCCAGGCATGCAAACTTGAGGCTTACAATGCTTTTCCTCTAGAAACTCAAGAGCTTTAATCTTAGACTGAAATGGAATATCATTGCTCTGAATTCTTTCCCACCAATCCTGAAAAGTTCTAGTTTTGGTAATCATAGATTAATCTGCTTATATTTATTGACTACCTTTTTCTCACTGGAGATAAAACTAGATACTCTCAGGAATGTTGGTCCTTACACATATATTTTCTGAAAAATGAACATATGTTTACTCCATGTTTATGCTTGACCTAATGCAAGGACTGCTTTAAGAGATCTAAAATTAAACTGTTCTAAATCAAAAGATCTGGATTTGGATCCTTCTTGATCCATTTCATGCATGTTGCCCCTTCCTTAAAATCTAATAACAACTCACACAGTTGCCTTCCCAACAGCACCAAATGAAAACAAATTCTCTGTGGCCTTTAGAATTCTCTACTGCTTCTACTCTAAACTTTGCCATTCACTTGTACATAGTATCTACTTGAAACAAGCAAAACTTTCTAGTAAATGTACCTCTTAAAGAATGTTATTTCTGTTCTTCAGTAGGAAGCCTTCTTTATTACCACCTGACAAGCAGGCACCTCTCAGCCTGTTAATTTCTGTGCTTGTCTGTTTCATGAACTTAATTCACTGTTTGCTCCAAGTCAGAATGTATCCCCCACAAATATGATTCCTCCTTGCACCTAACCCTAAGTGGAATGTCTCTTCTAAGCAAAGATCAATTCTTCTCCACCATACCTCATAAGATGCCACGGATGTGATATGTGTTAAGGTGGGTGAGTGTCAGTTGGTGTCAATGAGGATTGTGATAAATCTGCAACAGATACTTAAGTGTGGGAAGGATTCTTGCTTTTACTTTGTGAGAAGGCAAGTCCTTGGGTCTGTTTTTGTACTCAGCCAAAAAAAAAAAAAAAGAAAAGAAAAGAAAAGAAAAATCCACATGAATTAAAAGGAAAAATCCCTCTGGATTCATTAACTAGTGTTAGGACATTTTATTTATCATCTTCTGTGGCTCAAAAGGGAAAACCAAAGGAGTTATTCTGAGAAAGAGACAATCATTTCTAAGGGGCTGTCTGGTAACATGAACCAAATTAACTTCACTAATAGTGTCCTCGTATGAGCAGACCTCAAAACCTAGTTGGTTCTTTTCTTTTCCTATGCGTGTGTTTTTGCGGTTTGCTGGCACTCCGCATGACCATGGGTGTGTTAGCAATTACTGAGGGCGAAACAGGAACAGCACTGCCTTATCTCCCTGGTTTCCCAGTGTCACTAAATGCATTTTATTTTGAGATTCCTGGTGGTGCTTGGCAAAGATAAACAAAATCTTCCATCAGGAAACCTGTGAGCTATTTCCACAGGAAGTTTCAAATCACTAAAGTAAATAGAAACTCTACATGATCTCAATGGTGTTACTTGGGCTCGCTTGGGTTCTAACCACCAGGACGGGACCTCATAAATGGAGAGCCTGTGTATGGTCTTGAGACATGATCTAACTGTGGCCAGTGCCCAGTACTTCTGGTATCTGTGTAAAAGTTGACGGCTGATGTTTTACTCCTCGGGCTTGGAAGATGTCCCAAGTATAAAAAGATGCTGAATTAGAGGGGCTATTTCTGACACCTCATTGTTATGTTAAAAATGAGTGTCAGCTGCTTCTGCATCTTCTGGCACATTCTTAGATACTCATTTTAAAAGCAGGAAAACCTCTGCTGGTCTCCTCTCTCTCCAACCACTGACAGCTTCATAAGCCACTGCTACCCCCTGCTCCCAGGTTTCAAATGAATACTTTGGCATTTCTTCAGACGTGACACTTTATAATAAAGCCAAAGCCCAGAAAAATCAGAAAAACAAGCAAAGTCAGATTTAGGAAAGAGTTGATATGATATCTAATTTTGGACTATTGTCCCCTTAAGGTTTAAAGGTTTCTTTATAGCTTTGTGTGCAACGGATAATAATAATAATAATAGCAGAACATAGTGCTTTTCATCTTCAAAGTACTTTGTAAAATGTTGGCCCAAATTCTTTGCTCAAATACAGATACGCCACTAAGTAACAAGCAATGGGAGGGTTTTGGGAGCAGGTCAATTCAGGGCCAGTAACCAATGATTTTTTTTTTTTTTTTTAATCCTCTGGGGATATGGTCCAGAATGAGACTAGGGAACTCTGAGCACAAAACCTAAGTGACAGTCCAGGGTGGGAAGGCTGAGGAGAGGAGCTCCTGAGGTGTTGCTGGAGTTGGACATGAAGGCTATAGCTGGGGACTGACACAAGAGAAACAGCTTTTAATGGCCCACTTTCCGAAAACTATGTTTTACTATGTTTTTGAGAGTAAATTTCATTTTTTAAAATTATCCTCCCCCTCCCCCATTGTCCCCTGGCTTTGGACTCAAGCAACTCTTCCAGATTAGTTGGCTGCATTTTGTTCTTTTTATATCCGGGTAGAACGATCACCATGAAAGGAGCCCTGCGCAAATGACATAACTCTTGGTCTGCCCACTGTGCCAGCCAAGAGCAGGCAACACGATGGCACAGCAGTAGGAGGGGGATACTATGCATTCAGTTGTTGGAAACTGGAGAAATCAGCTATTTTGTGGTTTTGTTTTGTTTTGTTTTTTAACTGGAAAAGTTTAGGATTACAGTGGTACTGGCTGGCATGATTGAAGTCCCCTACCATGTACCCGAGACTTCCTCTTCTCACCTGGTCACAACTTATTTTGGTTAGTTTCACCATAACACCGCCCTGGGTTCTAAGTACAAAGAGGACTTCCCTGTTCTGCTCACTCGCTATGCACTAAAGAAATGAGGGGCACCTGGGTGGCTCAGTGGTTGAGCATCTGCCTTTGGCTCGTGATCCCAGGGCCCTGGGATCAAGTCCCACATCAGGCTCCCCGAGGGGAGCCTGCTTCTCCCTCTGCCTGCGTCTCTGCCTCTCTCTGTGTGTCTCTCATGAATAAATAAAGTCTCTAAAAAAAGAAGAAATGGGAAATGTGGTTATCACCCCAAGATGTAAAACAAACTCCACTTTGAAATGCGATTTGGGGAAGACAGAGATGATGTTACCATTGTACTAACCAGCCTGTTTTGCACTTCCTGCCTCACTTCTGATGACACAAACTTGGTTCTGACCTGGGTTTGATCAGTTCCTTGAGAATGAAGATATAAACACTCATCCTTTTAATGCTGACGCTGAGAGAATTTGTGTCGGGACCATTCTTAAGATCTATGACAATCTCCTGACGAGATAATTGATTTTTCTATGAACTGAATTCTTTATTTTTTTTATAGATGTGCCAAATGGATTTCACATTAACTTGGAAAAAATGCCTACGGAGGGTGAGGACCTGAAACTGTCTTGCACAGTTAACAAGTTCTTATACAGAGACATTACTTGGATTTTGCTGCGGACAGTTAAAAACCGAACAATGCACCACAGCATCAGCAAGCAAAAAATGGCCACCACTAAAGAGTACTCCATCACCCTCAATGTCACCATCAAGAATGTTTCCCTGGAAGACTCAGGCACCTATGCCTGCAGAGCCAGGAACATATACACAGGGGAAGAAATCCTTCAGAAGAAAGAAGTTACAATTAGAGGTGAGCACTGCAACAAAAAGGCTGTTTTCTCTCGGATCTCCAAATTTAAAAGCACAAGGAATGATTGTACCACACAAAATAATGTAAAACATTAAAGGACTCATTAAAAAGTAACAGTTGTCTCATATCATCTTGATTTATTGTCACTGTTGCTAAATTTTCCGGCTCAGAGGAGATGCTCCTCCCAAAATGAGTTTGGAGATGATAGAAGTGATAATGAGCTCCCAAGGTCCCAGCCCTGGGCTCCCCACTCAGGCTGAGGGCTCTGTTCTCTGGGGCCGACTTGGTGCACGTTTGGATTTGGAGGATCCCCGCAGTGCATTCTCTGTGTTTTTTTTTGTTTTTTTGTTTTTGTTTTTGTTTTTTCCTCTTTGCTGTCTTCTCCTGCCTGATAAACAACAACTTGGGACTGATCCTTTCCTCCCACTTTGATGCCAACCTCTTTATATGTTTCAGTTTCGAAGCTGCGCAAACTGAATAATTGAAACAAATGCTGGTTTCTGCCAAAGATGGACATGAATAAGTTAATTTTCCAGCTCAGAATGAGTACAGTTGCATTTGAGACTGTTGGACCTCTGCCCGGTTTTGTTTTGTACCATTTCATCTGCTCTCGAGTTGTAAATAGCACCTGGATAGCAAGTTATAATGCTTATTTATTTGAAAATGCTTTTTTTTTTTTTTTTTTTTACATTAAGCACATTAATCTTAAACTGGAGCTTCTAAGATGGGCCCCAGGAGTGCAAGATGTCGGTGTAATTTAGAGGTATTAAAGCTTTATCACAGTATGAATTCAGATTGCCCACCGGGTCCAGCCCACGTCCTGTGTCTGTCTGGGTAGCTAGCTGACTAGTCGGTGCAGGGCTTTCCCCTCACTGCCTCTGAGTGGACTAGTCAGCTCCCAACTGCATCTGAAAAAAATGGGCATCGTGCCTTCGTCTTACATAGATTCATCCCCTGGTGATTCTTTTAAAGAACTCTCTCCTTTTGAATTGATGGCATTCAAAGATGTACCACAATGAGTTTATCAAGGCAACCGAGGCTATTGTGACCAAAAGGTTGAATGCATTCTTCTAAATGTAAATCTGAGAGCTGTCCATTAAAAAAAAGGAAAAAAGTCCACTTTCCCCATATGCAAATATTAATGGGATTTTTATGGGGATTAAAAATGGCAAAACTACAGAAGCAGAATTCAGAGCCGTTTAAAAATACACACCATTTTTCAATCGGGAGAGATTGTAATCTCCTTTTTTAAGCTTGCATTTGAGGGGAAAGTGACTTTTTCACCAATTTAATATGCATTGTTCTGTTGTTTTTATTTATGATTGATCATTGTATGTGCCTTGCGTGAACTATTGGAAAACAAGCTACAATGACCAAAATAGCCATGGCTGAGAACACAGTGGCTGGGCAGTTCAATAGAAGGTGACAATATGACAACTTTTCAGGCTTGGGAACTCACCAGACTGTTTCCTCCTTTAGGTAACAGACTCTGTCCCACGGCTAAACTTGTCTTTCACGTGGGAATTGCTTTTGTCAAGTGTGAAAGAGTAAACAATAGCATTTCCCCAGAATGCCAGTTTTATGGAGTCCCAAATGCTCTGAAAACAATTAGCAACCTGGAAGTTGTCAGCCCAGAGGAAAGAATAATCAATTGTATCTTGAAATTTTACCTATGGCTCTTTTGCCTGGCGTCTTTGTTCATTCTAAGTCAGCATGTTCCTTCAGGAAACAATGCCTTAGTGCCACGGATCGTGGGGACTCCATTTTTCCTAAAGCTGAAAAAGCAAATGGGAGGCTTCTGGAAAAATGGCGAAGCAGACATGTAGAAATGACCATTTCCTTCCCTTCAAAACTGCGATTGCAATTTTTGCGGGGAGGGGAAGGGTGTTCGTATTTACAGGAGAGGATCTTAAGTACTTCCAAGGGATGACTTTAAGAATTCCACAGGGTAATTAGTTGTTCACTGTGTAATTCATCCTTCCAGAGTTTCAAAAAGGAAAATCAATTGAGTGGGTTCTATTTTGTATTGGTTGCTCTTTGGGGCAGGCAGGAAGGGAGGGATAATGGGTAAAAGAGAGAGAAAGAAGAGTCTAAAACAGAGAATGATTGAGTTGGGGTAGAGGGCATGAGGCTGGTTCCTCAATCCCCTGTCCAAGTGGAGAGACTATATGTTTATGAGACCTGGTGGATCTTTGGGGCCATAACATCAAAAGCTAAAAGAAGAACCTGGTGAGGAGCTATCTTTGGCTACTGATAACCAGCAGAAATATTCTGTTAATTCTGATTTTCTCCATTTGAAGGGATCAGCTCCACTTTGTCAAGTTTTGGAAAGCAGCTCCCTATTTCCACCAAATAATTTAGGGTTAATAATAAGGGTTCAATGTACCTTTCTTACCTAAAATGTCAAAACAGATTATAAAGTATACAGGGGAACTGATAAAATGATTCATTGGTTGATTGGTCACTTAGACACCAGTCAAAAATGAGATTGTTCACGTAGGAGAACATGTTTTTCAGAAATGGGTACAAGGAAAAATAGTATACTGTATGTTTCAGACATGTTTATATGAACTTTGTATTTAATTGAGAGTCCAATGTTTATTCTGCAGCCTTTTTGCTGCTTCTCTTGTCTGAAGTTTGTCTAGTGCAGATAGGGCCTTTGGGAGTTCTCATGACATTTCTGTTAAACTGTTCTCTTTCATGTAAGTGTTTTCCAGTACACCTGTCACGGAAGCCAAATGCTGTCTTTGTCGATGATGCTATAGTTTGTAGCTATGAAAATAATTTGGGTGTTGTAGGTCCTATATTCAGACTTCCTTTTTATAATAAAGCCTCTGGGCAATGATAGATTATTTTATTATATTTAGTGCATGGGAAATAGTCAATGAGGTAGCGGAAGCTATTCAAATATAACTTCGTGAACTGTGACATAAATGAGATGTCAAATTTGGCTTGCCACTGTAATAGACACTAAGTAGTAATACGACACTGTTCTTCATTATCTTGTCATGTTTCACTAATACGTTTGGAACCTTTGCTGTGTAAAAATGTCAAAATTGTAACAATCAAGTGTGTAAAAGTTATCAGCATTGAAGATTTTGATACCTGGCCGCATTTGCAATTAGGAAAACCCATTTGGCAGATTGCACGGAATGCAAACACAGAAATACTGAAACGGTTCTGCCTGGGGAAGCATAATAGACTAGAAAGATCCAGAGAAGGCAAAAGGGCCGTTGCGATCATTCATTCCAAACTATGAAGAGTGTCTAAATCAGGGCTCTCCTTTCAATGCTCTTTTCAGCCTTCGGATTTCATTTTGTATAAAGTGAGGAAAGACTAGTGATAAGCTTTGGGAATCAGAATTTAATGAGAAAGCTGTTCCTTGGAACAGACAGTAACCCTGCCATGTTATTATGCCCTGTCAACATGCTGTCAAAGTTGTATGATAATATACTTTTTAAGCTGAGATTTCTAAATTGCTTTAATGAACGCTAATCCTGAGAGTTTCCCTGCAGGAATAAAATGAGAGAGGTTTGGGGACTCGTCAGAACTCTGCAGGGACATGAAGCCAAAGCCACTGCAGTGTGTCACCTCTTAGAGCATTGTAATCACGCCTAAGCTGCTTTCACACTGTTAGTACAATCAGATGAGGAAATCCAAAATGGTCAGAGAAAGCTCAGATTGTATAATTGAAGCCAGTGGCGCAGAATATGTAAGTCACGCCAAAAACTCTTTTGATTTCTGTTCCAGGGTTTGCTACAAGAGGGGGTGCAGAGGATGACTCAGGAGGGTGGGAAGGACATTAGGAGTTGTCTTTATTCTTTTACCTTTGGAAGCTGAGCTGCCAATCCAGCACTCGCCTAACTAGAATGTATACCCATCAGCAGGACTACTTCATTAAATAGAGACACTGTACTCATTGGGGCCTCGGGGGTACTGCTGTTCCAATGTGGGATTTTAATGTTGTAATGTATTGCATCCTAATGTATTAAATTCATTTTGTTGTACTATATTGGTTGGCATTTTATTAAAATAAATTGTATTGTATCATATTTGTATGTTTTAAGAGAAAATAATATAAAATACAATATTTGTACTATTATATAGTGCAAAAACTACAAACCTATGCCTCTGCCTCTTGAATTAATCCTATGGTTGCTTGCGCTGGGGAAGGGATGGAGGAAGGAAATAATCAATAAAGCTTTCAAAGTTCAAGAAATGCTCCTGTTTGGTCTGCTGCCTCACATTTTAGGTTACTGATAGCTGAGTCACACAGACATGCCCTCACAAACAACACGTCAATAAAATCACATACAAAGTTACATTAACGCATCACTATAATACTATATCTTTATGTAGAAATCCATTTTAAGCCTATATCCCAAATCGCGGTGTTTCCTTTTTCGTTCCTCGAATAGTATGCAAAACCCTTAGGTTTCTGAAAAGCTTCTCTCACAGAAAGGAAGAAACCTAGTGGGCCAGGCAAAAACCTTGATACTGAATACTATAGAATTTTGTTCTCGATTTTACTCTGTGTTCTAATAAACTTCAATTTGTTAGGACTTAATAAAGATGAAGCAGGTTATGCAGAGAAAAAAATTTCAGGAACAAAATATGAATGAAACCTTACAGTTGAGCTTTGCTGTTCATCTATGTAAAGTGTTGATGTGCATATATAACAAAAGGCTACAACCAACCAGTAATAACAATCCCCTTTCTTTATTCACTAGATCAGGAAGCCCCACACCTGCTGCGAAACCTCAGTGATCACACGGTGGCCATCAGCAGCTCGACCACATTAGACTGTCCTGCTACTGGTGTCCCAGAGCCCGAGATAACCTGGTTTAAAAACAACCACAAAATACAGCAAGAACCCGGTAAGAGATTTTGTTTTCCTTGGATTCACTCTCATTCTCATCATCCTCTTCTTCCCGTATCATTTCTCTCCCTTCCTCTCCATGCATCTAGAACCACTTGCCAGTAGAGCTCTGGTTCATGCTCCTATCAACTTTCAATGAGGACTGTTTGGGCCCATTCTTAACGCACACCATATTCCTAACCATGTAGAAAGATCCGTACGGAATCTGCTGTAAATGGTGCATTCATAAAGAAATGGTAAGAGTCCTTTAGAAAATGTGTCAGTTCAGCCTGACAGCAGGGAAAGTGAGGTGCTGGCTCCTTGGCTTGAGGTGCAGCAGAGCTTTGAACATCTGGTATATACGAAGTTCAGAGTAGTTTTATCATCTTTTTAATGTACTTCTTATCAATTTTAATAATTTGCTAAAAAGCAGAATATTTTAAATGATAGAATACTGGTAAAAAAAATCGCAACTAATGATCACATGTTAATTTTCTTTCAATAAAATATATGTTTAAGAACAACTCAACATAAATCCAGTAGGTATCAACACTGTTTGTTGCCTGCCTCATAATTTTGTCATTAAGATGAAAATGAACTGATTTATAATTTTGCTTAATAATTCCATTTATATGAAAAATAAAATTGCCATTTATTTGCAATAATCCAACCACCTAAATCAAATAACTGACACTACAGAAAGGTCCTTGAATGTGAGACCTCTACACACAGCAAAATCTCCATTTAAGTTTGATACCCAGAAAGGGGTTGTAGTATAAGATCTCCAATTTTAAGGTATGTTAAAAACGCCTTACACTAAGCTGGTCCCATTTACATCATTTTTCTCCATAGAGCAGTGCCTCCTCTTGTATTGACGTCATTCACTTCATCATCCAAACCAGAAACTGATGAGCTCCCCTACGTCCTTCTCTAATCTATCACCAGGCTGAGCAGGTTATGTCTAATAAATACGAAATCTTTCTCAAGGTCATCCTTACCTCTGCTCTCCTGTTGTCATTCTCTGGGTTCCAGTGCTCATTATCTGTCTCCTGATCATCTCCTGACTGATCTCTCCACCTCAGTTTTCTCTCTTGGAATCTTCTTTTCCATACAACTAGATGAAATGCAGCTGTGAACATGTCACTTCCCTATTTCAAGTCTTCTACTCGCTCTGCATCCCAGGACAAAGTTCCAGCATCTGCCAGAGAAGGCCCTCAACAACTGGCCCTCCCTAACTTCTCCAACTCCATGCTTGCCCTCCCCTGCCTTGAACCTTATACTCTAACAATTGCCAACTCTTGTAGATTGCTACACATGGTATGCTGCTTCGACCCCCTCTGCTGCTTCTGTTCTTGTGTCCCCTCTGCCTGGAGTACCTTCCCATCATCTAATGCCTACCTGTACTTCAAGGCCCAGATTGGGTTCTGTTCTTCCTCCAGAAAGCCTTAGTCTACCCCTGCAAAGAGGGGGCAGATCCTCCAGGGGTCTTTATTATTTATAAATGTTTCTATCCTCTCCTACTGAGTTGTTTTATAATCATGAGTTCATCTGTGTATTGTGCATATTTCCACTGCTCTCTTACTGCCCTGTATCATCAGTTCATGTGTATGTTTTCTTACATGTTTATTATATCAGCCTCCTCCTGAGGACAGACAGTATATCTTTATCTTATTTGTATCTTGTTTCTCCTTTTATCCTCAGAACCTGACAGTGCTTGGCAATCAATAAATGTATCGTGAATGAATGAATGAATGAATGAATGAGAGTTTTTCAGAAAGTCTTATTCTGTCCTTAGCAAGTTTGCTTGGTAGTACCGATGCCTGGACTTAGGGGTGGCTGGGGAGGCTATATCATAGAATTTTTAAAGCTAAAGGGATCTTTGGAATATCTTTATTGTAGGGTAGAAAATTTCGGCCCGATGGGTAAAGTGATTAGCCCAAGATGACACACTATTAAGATAGGTAGTTTCATGGAAAATTAATCTCTTGAGGTTTTCGACCAAAACAAAAAGATAAATGAATACATGAATAAATAGTTTGTGAAACAATACCTGTAATATCCTCCTTTTAGAGATTCAGAGTTCACACTACTGTCTTAAAGGCTCCAAGAAGTCCTATATTAAAGAAATCAGGTAAATTGCTTTCAAGTATTCCCCCAAATAACTTGATCACAAAATACATTTTACAAAACAATAATGTAAGATGTTGGTTTCTTTGAAAGAAAGAAATAAAAAGAAAGCAAGAAATTTGGCATGTGTTCGGTTTTTATACTTTGGATGTGGGTTAAATAATTAGAGTTGAACCAATTTCAAAAGCTTGTGACCATTCTGGGACTGGAGGGTAGACAAGGCAAGAGGGTATGCCAAGGCTGTTACCGCACTGCAAATGGAAAAAGATTATTAGGTGTGCGGGAGGGATTGAATCCTAGCATTACCCTCATGGGTCAGGGAATTTGGGCAACTCACTTATCCTTCTTCTCTGAGCCCCTGTTTCTTTATTTATAAAATTGGGAGAATACTGACCACACAAGGATGTGTTAAGTTTTATAGGAGTTAATATCACCAAGCTTGCCTGTAGTTATGGCTGAGTAAATGTGACCTTCTGACCCACCTCATTTATATAGAAATCGGCCAATGAGTTGTCAGAATTTGTTGAAAGGTGTCAGAAGGGTCAATTAATAACTCAGCTAAAATGTCAAACAATTCTAAATCTACCAAAACTATCTTTCTCCTAGCTTTCTTTGATCTTCAGAGGGCCAAGAGAAGAATATCTAAAAAAAGTCTTAGATAAATTCTTACATAAAGTCTTTTATAAATGTCATTCTACTATGCTACTCTTGGCATTTATGGAGTTTAACTGTACTAAGTCATCCATTTTCTCTCCCTGTATCCACTCCTTAAAACTGCTATAGCCTTTTGGAAAGGAATTTCTTAATTTTCTGGAGATAATCTCTAATATGCATACAGTATTTATGAAGTTTCATATATAAGATTTCCAATTTAAGGCAACAAATTCAGCAGCCAGTGCAATAGGCTCTATGACTATATGACTATGACCTTGTGTTTGTGCATGTAGACATCTTCAAAAATACCAACTCTTATTATTTTTTATAAACCTAGGAGTAAAGATTATAGGTAACCAAAGTGACAATCCTTGACTCACTGGTTACTCCAAAGCTGAACTGGGAAAACTTCAAAAGCACAGCCTGGAAAAGACTGAAAACTAGTCCATTTTATACTAAGCCTTTGGAAAGCCATACTGAGAATAAATTTTAAATAAAGCCTAAATAATTAATAATTAAATATATTTAATGAGATATTTAATATTTACAAATACAAAAGATATGAATTGTATTTAATGAAATATATAATTATAAACATAAAACATTTACACATATAAAATATATCAGGTAAATAAATAATGTTTAAAATTAATTAACTATTTGAAATTTAAAAATCTAGAAAATAAACTGCATGTCCCTTAAAGACGTGTGACACATGGCAACTCAAAAAAAAAAACAAAACAAAACATATACTGAGAGGATTGTAGTGACCTTGGGTCTGGGATACAATCTGGGCCATCATCCTTACCATTTGTTAAATGACAACTTACCCTATTCCAAAGAAAATAGGAGACAGGAAACAGGGCACACGTGAGAGCTCGTGCTCAGGACAACAGGCCATAAAATGCCTGCTGAAAAGTCTTTACGGGAGAGCTTTTCTCCTCCTTCCTCATTTCCTTTCAGGAAACCCTTCAGTGAGGCACAGCTATTCTAGAGAAGAAATGCAGTTTTAAGAAAGCCTTATGAAAGCTGAGTAGTGCTTTCTTGGGTCAAAGGGCATCCACAGGAACAAAAGGGGAGCTAAGCATGCAGGCACAGGGAAGCATATGCACAGAGGACTGGAGGCAGCCTCCACCAGGGCACCCCCTGCAGACCATGTGGTCCACTGCACTCAAGGTGGGCCCTCCTGGCCACACACCTGCAGGCTTGGAGTGAGGGGTTGGGGCTTCGTCAGTACTCCACCCTGCCCCATGGATTGCCATTTCCTCCCAGCATCCCCGGACTATCTTTACTTCCCTGCCAGGGGGCCCCAGAGCCCACCTCCACTAGGGATCCTCCTTTCACTTTCCAGTACATGGTGACTGTTCCCTTCCTTTGTGTCTGGTTTACTTACAATTCATGTCATAAAATGTGTCACTTACTCCCTTGTTTTGTGTGTGCTTGTTTTTAAAACCTTTGAAGATAGATATAATGTCTTAGTAGGCCTTCTCTATTAAAAATAATAAAAATGTATTGAGTAGTCACCAGGAACCAAGGCACTGTGGTGCGATTTACAAATATCTCATTTACTTCTCACCACTGTCATCAGAAGTAGGTACCGTTGTTAGACGGCATTTTGCAAGTCTCACCTAACTTAGCTGACTAGGTGCCTGGTCCTGTTCTAAGCACGTCCCTTGCTCATCATAACAATCCTATGAGGTTTGCTAAATTATGATTCCTGTTTTACAAAGGAAGGAATGAGGAAACGTAGGCACAGGAGAAATAATGGACTAGGTCATAGAGCCTGTGCCTTGTTGTCCAGGGCTGGGACCAGAGGGTGACTCTGGAGCCCACACTCTGTGTACCCAGCCTCGGGCTGACCACTGATGCACATTGCTCCCAAGAAAACATAAGCATCACTTAAAAAAAATAGGCTCCATGTCCAGTGTGGAGCCCAGTGTGGGGCCTGAGCTCAGGACCGTGAGATCAAGAGGTGAGCTAAGATCAAGACTGAGCCACCCAGGTGCCCCCTAAGCTTTTAAATGACCTCATGGGCATTAACAAGCATATTTTTATTTTTTTTATTTTTATTTTTTTATTTTTTTTAATTTATGATAGTCACACAGAGAGAGAAAGAGAGAGGCAGAGACACAGGCAGAGGGAGAAGCAGGCTCCATGCACTGGGAGCCCGACGTGGGATTTGATCCCAGGTCTCCAGGATCGCGCCCTGGGCCAAAGGCAGGCGCTAAACCGCTGTGCCACCCAGGGATCCCAACAAGCATATTTTTAAAACAATATTTTCTCAGCTCTAACCCTTAAAGCTTAAGCTTCCCAAAGACTATATAGTTTGTTTTTTAAATGTTAAAAAGTTAAAGCATATTAAAAATATTTAAAGCATTTTTTTAAAGCAAGCATGCCCATGGGGGCCTGGGGTGAGTGGAGCATGGGACTCAGTCTCCAGGTCATGGGGTTCCAGCCCCATCTTGGGTACAGAGATTACTTACAAATAAAATCTCAAAATAAATAAAAGCAGACATGCCCTATATGAAGATAAAAATAATTTCAAACCCAAATCTAGTTACTTTTAAGTTTTAAAAGGTCCAGAATTTATTCCATAGCAGTCCAACACTCTTTTACTCATTCAACAGACATTTATAAGGCAGTACTCTGTGACTGGTGCTGTGTAGGCTCTGCTAATACAGCAGTGAATGTGAAAATTAAGATCTGGATAACAAAATATCTAAAGTAGTTAGTCTGTATGGGCGTTTAAATGAACACAACCTCTTTAAGCCACAACCAGAGGTGTCCTAACTTATTCATTATCATCATGCCAGTTGGGCACCAGAGTTAATGAGTCTAAAAATGGAATACGGTGAATTAATATATGGGACAAGTAGAAAATATGTCTCTACCACAGTTAAAATATCTTGAATACATCAGTTAATTGAAAAAATACATCCTCTGTGCTTCAATTTTCCTACTTTCATGCTACACATACAAGAGATTCTCAATTATTCATCATTCATGGAATATGCAGAATGGATGAGAAATAAAGAGGAAATAAGAGAAAACATGCCAGAAGCAATAAAGGCAAGAGAGCTTCCAAATTAGAACTGAGGAAAGAAGCCACTCTGAACTATTAGGAAGGGCTGATAGGGTGCAGAGTATTGAAGAGAAAGGTGGTCTGAGACTCATTTACTTTGAAGAGACAGGTGAACAGAGACTTGAACAGCTAAAGCAAGTAGAATCTTAAGGACCAGAGAGGAAAGAAAAATGTCAGAGGGAAGGACCAATAGCAGGTTGGAGATGAAGTCTATTGGCCAGTGGCTGCTTTGAGTATGGCTTGATTCTGAGGGGTATTCAGACAGCAAGCTCCTCTAAGAAACATCCATTTCCTTTGGGTTAAAAATATTAAGGGTTTGTACCCAGACTTGGAGCAATGTTATGAAGTCACCTTGGAGAACAGATGGCCTCCTGGGTGTCTTCACTACTTCTTCAGTCACCGGCCCAAGGGACCGGCAGTTCTTCCAGAATGATCAGAAAGTCACTTTTCTACCTTACACTCTTCCCAGATTCTTCACTGAGGCCCTAAAAATGTTCAAAGCTGTAAAGAGCTGAGCAAGCACTGCAGATAGGGCTGTCGGCACAGGCTTGATGACACTCTAAGGACACCAGATAAGTGTCCGAGGTGGATACAGAAAGCCTATCTAGCTTGCTTTTACTTTGATCCAATCACAAACCACCATTGTGCAGAGTAAATGGGGTTTCTGAAAAAGTCATTAAAACGCCGGAAAAAGTAACAAACTTCCCTCTGGAAATAAATTTAAGAGAATAGAAAACAATGCTGCTCTGAGCTGCTTCTAGTAAAGCCTGCCTAAACCCAGAAACCATCAGCAAACGATTGCTTAAATGAAATTTCTGTGGCAGCGAACCATTTCAGAATATTTTAAGATAAGAGCATTACAACAGGAACAGCAAAGAGTTTAGAAAGAATAAATTCTTTCTTAAATAGCTTGAGGTTGAAAAAAAAAAATAGCTTGAGGTTGGAGCAGGAGAGATCACTCTGACCCGCTGATTAATATTGCTTCCTAAATTGGATCTTGGTCACTAAGACTATTTATCTAGTGACCTGAAAGGGACAGCTTTCCTGTCACCACTGGATCACTGACACCAAATACCTATGCGAATGAGTGCATATCCAAATCAATGTGACTGGTTGTCCTCATACCTGGGGGGTACAGATTCATGTCTGAAGTATAAAGTGGTTTCCATAGATCTAGGAAAGACCTGAAGGAATAGAGGAGAGAAATGAATGAGGATGCTAATGCCTAGGGATAATAAAGTGACTATCTGTCACCCCCGGGCTGTGAGAATCCGCAGCTTTGCTTGATTTCTTTGTGATAATAAAACTCAGAAACGTCAATTATCTTTTGCAAAACTTGAGTAGTAATTGCCTTTTCTTTCCTATGAGATCCACCCTTATGGTGCATCATGACTGAAGACATTGCAGAGAAGCATGTACAAGATTCAGGGTATGTGTAGGGCAGTGCACAGGAAGGCGAGTTGGCCGTTGTATTTATCACCCCCGTGGAGCCCCATCAGTCTGCTATTAGGTAGCTGTTCTCACCATTCCTTTCTCTCCAATATATGTCCTTAAGTTAAGGTAAGGTTGGGGGGTGGGGGTGTTAACGTACCCAGACCAAGAACCGCCAAGCTTCACAAGTGGCTCTACCAGTAGCTGCTCTCCCTGGCCAGAATCTTCCAACAAATTCCCAGGGTTTAGCTGTACCCCTGACAACAATATAAGCCTAGGGGATGTTCTGAACATGTTGCAGAAGTAAGAGTTCTATTCTAAGGATAAACTTCCATTTAGAAGGCGAGGCAAAAGGAGTGGAATTAAGGAAAGAGTACAGGGAGGTAACAGCAGGAAAACATTGCCTTCGGTTGGCACTGCCAGAGTGCAGCGCTACAAGCCCAACCCCAGACGAAAGAGGAACCCTGACTTTGATCACAGCCTTAACGTGGCGAAGAAATGGAGGCTGTCACTTTACGGACTTCCACAATTACTTGTGAATGTGAGGCTGGTTCAGTGAGGCTGACCGGTACAGCTGGAGAGCTCCATGGTTTACACCCAGAAAAGTAAAGTAACCCATGGCTAGAGTCCTATTCTGTACTGAAAAATCACTAGAAGTTATTTATGGAGAAGCAGCCTCGACACCCAAATATATCTCTTTACCGAGCTAACACCCAGCTGATGTAGGTCTTGTATATACTTAATATGTAGGGAACCCTAGCCTAATGCTTTCCCCAAAGAAAATTTCTTGGATGCATTTCCCAGCAGACCCTCCTCATCCCCATCCAGCTCAGAAAAGCCTCCCAGAAGCTGTGAGCCACAGCAAGACTCAGCTGAGGGAATCACACATACTAAAGGCAGCACAAGCCCACTCATATAAACAGCAGGCCCTCCTTCTGGTTGTTTTAAAGTCTGGTTTTGTGCCTTTTCAAAGTCCTCTTGATTTTCAAATGAAAAATTAAGACCGTAAGAGATGGAAAAGAACTTAAGAATGTGTGCATCACTTTAGAAAGAGCCTCTCCCTCCCCTCTTTTTTTAAATTATGGCAAAATACATATAGCATGAATACTACCACTTAATCATTAATGTGTACAATTCAGTGACACTAAGTCTATTCACAATGTTGTGCAACCATTATCAATATCTAGTTTCAGAATTTTTTCATCACCTCAAAGAGAAACCTCATACTCACTAAAGCTTTTGACTATGAATGAACCTCATCTTTGGATTCTTTCTGTGACCTCCTGCAACAAAGGGAACTGTAATTTGAGCACAGCCAAGATCAGCAGCCTGTTCTGTCTGCTTAGCAGTCAGTGTTTCAGGGCCCAGTAGCAGAGAAGAAGAAACGGGGAATGAAGAAAAAGAGAAGAGAAATAGAGACATATGGGTGTGTGATGGGGGAGGAGAGAGGGTAGGCCCTCCCAGAAACCACCCCTCAGATCTCAGGGCTGCACCCTAACCAGTCACTAACCCCAAAACTAAGAGCCACCGTCTGGGTGCTCAGAGTGGGAGGCATCTCCATCTCCAATCTACGATTTGCTGCTTACACCAGAGACTACTTGGCCAAAGCAGGAAAAGCCATACTCCACCTTAGATAATTTTGTATCTCCACCTCTTAGCAGAACAATTAAATGGAGGTTTTCTATTTCATGTGTCCAGAATTTGCCCTGGAAACTCTCCCCTCCCTCCAAGTACAAACTCGAAACAGTCTAACCAGCGCAGTTTAACCAGTGACAGATGCAGGGCAGCTGGGGATCCCCAGGCAGCTCAGGAAAACACGCAAACGAATGTACACACAGATAACCTAGTCAGTGAACTCAGCCATCACCTGCACTACTGAACCCCTGCTGATAAAGTCAAATTGAGAAAGTTCATTCCTCCTCCGCCCCATGTTTAAGTGCTTCAGTTTTGCATTCTCTCCTGCTAGAAGGGAGCTTAAACAATTAGATTGTATGTTATTAGTTTAAGTAGTCATCACATTCAACTCAGTTGTAATTAAACCAGCCATCACTGAAAAATATAGCACAGCAAACGTAAATCATGCCCCAATACACATATACACACACTTGATAGGGGGCCAGTCTTCTGATGTGATGGTTTTTGGTTTAGCCTTTTATTGCTTTAATCCAAAATTATAGTTTGTAGTGAAGTATAAATGTATCTTTCTTGCTTCACAAATATTTCATCATTGTATGGTATTATACTGTAATATTTATAATATTATAAATTATTGCAAATGTTTCAGTATTTGGAGATATATATCTTTTAAACTTTTATTCAGTGGCTCTTTTTTGATGATAAAGAGGCTCATCATTTCATTTATAAAACTATCTTTTTTTAAAATTAAATAATACATGAATTCATTTTCATTGTGAAAGATCACATAATACAGAAATAGCATAAGCTATAAAAATTCCATCTGGAGAATTAACACATGCCAACTCTGACTTGTAGTTTGTCAACAATCTTACCTTTTTTTAACCTATATATGTACATACATACAAATTTGGGGCATACATATATGTGGGGCAAATAATAAATGGGATTCATTCATTCAAAGCTATTCAAAGCTAACTCTATGCCAGGAATATAGAGGTGCTTGGAACCAGACGGGACCTTGAATTTACAGTCTAATGGAAAAGCCTAGGTAATAACTTTAACAAATAGAACTATAAACATATTGCCTACGAATAGACAGTAATAACTGCTATGATGAACAAAATCAGGTAATGGATAATAGTGAGTAACCAGTAGAGGGGTGATGTAGGAAAGCCAGCATCTCTAGATCAGTCATGCTATGTGTTTTGTTTTAGGACTTGCTTTGACCACAGTGTTATTTTGAGGGTCTTTCTATGTCAGCACATACTGTTCTGCCTCATTCTTTTTAGCATCCATATACTATCATATGGTATGCTTTCCCATAATTTATTTCTTCTACTGTTGTAAAAATAAGTTCTTGACTTTAACCTTCATGCAATGCAGTACTAATACTATACCAATCATAGAAACACTACTTCAGGTGCACCTGCAGGGCTCAGTGGGTTAGGCATCTGCCTCTGGCTCAGCTCATGATCCTAGAGTCCTGGGATCGAGCCCTGCATCAGGCTCCCTGCTCAGTGGAGAGCCTGCTTCTGCCTCTGCCCTTCACCCACTCATGCATACTCTCTCTCTCTCAAATAAGTAAATAAAATCTGAAAGAAAGAAAGAAAGAAAGAAAGAAAGAAAGAAAGAAAGAAAGAAAGAAAGAAGAGAAAGAAGAGAAAAGAAAAAAGAAAAGAAAGAAAAGAAAAGAAAAAAGAAAGAAGAAAAGAAAAGAAAAAAAAGAAAAGAAAAGAAAAGAAAGAAAAGTAAAGAAAAGAAAAGAAAGAAAAGAAAAGAAAAGAAAAGAAAAGAAAAGAAAAGAAAAGAAAAGAAAAGAAAAAAACCACTACTTCGCTCTACACAGAAAGGCCACTTTGGATGAATGGCTATATTCTGCAGGATAAATGCATCCAACCTCATGGAGGGACCACGGCAAATCTGATCATAGCACAAGAATGAGTGAAGCAGGATGGAGTGTGTTCATATGTGCACACACCTGTGTGTGTTTACAATTTATAGATGTTAACTATAAAACCTCAGCTATCAACTATGTATATAACTATAGACACAGCACTGCTTGACACATTTTTTTAGGTGCTTGAATCATCTTGAAATACTTCATTAGAACAATGGCGAGGTTCCCAGTGAAAGGGCACAAGAATGCTTTTCATTTCTAAATGTTTGGAAATACATGTGTGTTTGGCATCGTTTCAAGGTGCTCACTTCAACTCTAACCCCATCAAGTCAACTGGTTTACAATCTCGCGACAGCTCTTGGAAACCATTCTGTTATCATAACCCAATTTTGTAAGTTAGGCTAGTGAAGCAATAGCCATTGTCCCAAATGAAAGGCCCTTTGTTTAGGGCTTTTCGTTTATTCAGTGGTTTCATGAAGAGGAATATTATACAGCATTTTCTACCACTGTTCTCAGTCTTATTCTTTTTTTTCTCTTTCTTTCTTTCCTTTTTTTTTTTTTCTAAGAGAGAGAGAGAGTGGCAGGAAGGGCAGAGGGAGAGGGAGAGAGAGAGAATCCTAAGCAGGCTCTACACTCAGCACAGAGCCCAACACCAACTCCATCTCACAACCACTGGGTTCAGGACCTGAGCCAGAATCAAGAGTCAGTCACTTAACTGACTGAGCCACCACCCTTAGGTGCCCCTCAATCTTATTCTTTTCTAAGAGCTCCTCCTCCCTGTCTTTCTCATAGCTAAAGAACAAATAGTCTCATCAGGGATGACATTGCCCATCAGATCTCCTTTAGACCATGTGTTTTAAGCATCTCATAATTCCCTTCCAACATAACACACTATTGTAAAGGCTGCCTTTCACTGTATTTCAAATTATTCCACTCTTCACCAACTTTTTTTCTTACATCTGCAAATGCTTTGCTGCATGGCTTGACCTTGGGGTAAGATTCTCAACAGAGAGAAAGCAGCAGCCCAGTGATGATCTTTTGAAAACACTAGAATCCTTTGCCTTTTTAGTGCCATTGAATGAGTCCACCATTGTTCACTTGCCATTTTTGTCAATCTTTGCGGCTTACTAAACTTGGATTTCTCTTTCCTGTAGTTTTCCAAACCTCTGAAGTTTGACTGAGTAAACACAAGCTCCTCTGTGTTCTTCGTGGGAAGTTACTCAGACATCCAGTCTCTAGTTTTCCTGGGTCACCTTAACCATCTTGAATCCATATTTGGCTCTTCTGGCCCTTTGTTCAGATACAGCTCTTAGCTAGTCAATCCCTTTAAGAGGTATCAGTCTACAGGTACAATTTACCATGTACCTACAACTGTATACATCCTCATCCTCATGGCTCCTCTATAACGAACATATATCCTGTGCCAACTTAAAAGAATTTTTCATTTCATTGGAGAGCCAACACTATCATAACAAAATTTACTCTTTATTTTGTTAAACCTAACATCTATTGACTACCTATTGCATGCACCGGACATTTTGTCACATTCTAGAGAAAATGAAAATGAGCAAAACTTAGTCCTTACCTTTGGAAAACCTACACATAATAGGTACAAGTCAGTTCATAAGTATGCAATGTGAATAGGATAAAATTTCACGAGATACAAATGGGCATCTCCAATTAGAGTCATCAGGGGAGACTTCATGGAAAGGTGCCATCTGAATTGGACTTTGATGGTTGAAGAAGGGAGTTTTGATGATGACGATTCATTTGGCCAAATTGCATGGGCACGTTCTCTAAGTCACAAGTACAGGTGCTCAGCTGAACAACAAAGTCTGAGTCACTGGTCAGACTAGCAGGCCAATTTAGGAAATGTCAAATTTTTATGGAAGGAACAGGAGAAAACCACATGGTATGCCTTAATTTAGTCAAACAAGTTAAAGATCTATAGATTTATTTACTCAGTGGTGAATTGGATTAAGGTTCCATTTCATGCCTTTCTCTGGATAATGTGGTACTTATGTATAAAATGCCAAGACTGTCCTTCACCTTATGGTATCTTGGGAAGAAATTAATTATGAAATCCCTTGAAAATACTAAAAACTGAAGAGAGTGTCCATTTATTTAAAATTTAGACTGCATCCCATGGATAAATATATAGACAAGCATCATTATAAACTCGGATCTAAAATCCCCATCAGCAGCCAACACAATAGATGGTTCAAGTTCTTACACTGGGTGCTGTCACCAGAATTCCTTGGAGTACAAGTCCCTACAAAAAAAACTTTGCGTAAAATTTTACTTGAGCATTTGAAGCTAACAGTTTAGCAGACCCCTGAAACTATCTGAGTTCACATTTCTAAGTTCCAGGGTCTAAAGCTCTTTGAATCTTAAGATCATAAAATTAACTGACATAGAACTTTACAGACTGGAGAGAGCTCAGTATGTAGGATGGAAGTCAGTACCACTGCATGGGGTGTCAGCATCGAATCCTACCTTACTCAGCTGTCATATAGCAAACTCTACAGGGCTCACTCTTTTCCTCATTCCCTAAATTCCATTTTCCATGGTCTTGGTTTATGTGGCCATTTCCTCAGTTGCTAAGTGTCTGCTGTCTGTTGGCACAGTGCTAGACACCAGGGCTCAGTAATGCACAGGATACTGGAGCGGGCAAGTAAGAAAGTCAGCAAATTTACTATGAAATGTTAAGTGTCAAAGTAGAGGTATGCACGAGGTGATGCAAGAGTAACAGAGAAAGGGCTCAAGAGCATCAAAAGATGCTTTCCAGAGCATCTGGATTTGCCTTGAGCTAAATATTAGGAAGCGAATGCTAGTCAAGTACAGGTCCAGAGAGTAATGGGCGAAGTCATGGAGGCTTATAATGAATTGCCAATAAATAAATATAGCTTGTGCCAAGGATATACTTAGGGATGTAGCAGGCACAGAAACTGGAAACAAAATAGGCAGGGGCCAGATCACAGAGGTCATTGCTTTATTAAATATAATAGTGTTGTCCCATGTACATCCTTGAAGTCAAAGTTGTATCTAATCTATCCAGCATACATGCTTCTATTGGCCCTCACAGCAAATTTACATAAGTTGATTGGGTTGCCAACATTTAACACAGAAAATCCAGATTTCTGTTGATGAAACTAGAGGGTATTATGCTAAGCAAAATAAGTCAGTCAGGGAGAGATGATTATCATATGATCTCACTCATATGTGCAATTTAAGAAACAAAACAGAGGATCATGGAGGAAGAGAGGAAAAAATAATACAAAATCAGAGAGGGAGACAAACTGTAAGAGACTCTTAATCATAGGAAATAAACTAAGAGTCGCTGGAAGGGAGAGGGGTGGGGGAATGGGGTAACTGGGTGATGGGCATTAAGGAGGGTATGTGATAGAATGAGCACTGGGTGTTATATAAGACTGATGATTCACTGACCTCTACCTCTGAAACTAATAATATATTATATGTTAATTAATTGAATTTAAATTTTAATAAACTCAGAAGACAGGGCTGAGTGACTTAGTCAGTTAAGCATCTGACTCTTGATCTCAGCTCAAGTCTTGATCTCAGCGTTGTGTGTTCAAGCCCTGCATTGGGCTTCATGCTGGACCTGGAGCCTACAGCAAGAAAGAGAAAGAGAGAAAGAAAAAGAGAGGGAAAGAGGGGAGGGAGGGAGGAAGAAAGGAGGAAGGAGGAAGGATGGATGGACTCAAATTCCCAAATTCCAGTTGGTGGGAGCTGAGTAAATGCTTTCACCTTTAGATGGGAGATAGGATTTTCTGCACTCCACAGACACAGTCCCCCTCCCATGATCTCATCCCCAACTCATTTATGTTATGTGCCTGGCCCCAGAACACATCCACACTTGCAAATCCTGCTCTGTGCCCTATTGGTCCGATCTGATACAACTTCTTTCAATAAAGGGAAATGAATCATGTTTCGACAGGAATTGTTATGTTTTTAGTGGCTGAAAATTACTTAAGTGACCCTCTAGAAGCAGCAGACCCACGATTAAATGATCTCATCTCAACAACACAAAGTAGAGCATCATGTTTCTAAGTGAGTTCTATGTGTTAGTTCTAATGATTAACACCCAAAGGGAAACAGAAAATTCATTTAGGATGACTCTTCAAAGAACTCAATACCATTTTTCATAACAACAAAACTACAACATGTGTAGAAATAAATATAACTAAAAAGCAAGATATTTAAAGAGAAAATCACAACTATCAAATGACATAAAAGAATACCTAAGTAACTCAAAGATATTTTATATTCTTGGATGGGAATATTTATTATTTTTTTGAAGATTTTATTTGTTTATGTATTTATTTGGAAGGAGGCCCAGAGGGAGAAGGAGAGAGAAAATCTCAAGCAGATTCTGCGCTGAGCATGGAGCCCAACTTGGGGCTCAATCTCAACCCTGAGATGGTGACCTGAGCCAAAATCAAGAATCAATGGCTTAACCAACTAAGCCACCCAGATGCCCTGGGAATATTAATTAGTGAAACATTTTTGAGCCCTTTTTGCAGGTCAAAAATATTGGCAATTTCATTTGTTTTGGCCTAAAAATAAATTTCCCCCAAATTATTACATAAATTCTGTGACGTTTGCATCAACATCCCAACAGTGCTTCTCACAGAATTTGACAAGCTAAACCTAAAATCCATATTGACATATAAAGGGCCAAGATGATTCTGAAGAAGAAGGGGTCATACCATAGCAAATATCAAGATGCATTATCAAGCAATCATAACTTGTGTGGGATAAATGGGTCACTGTGAACAAATAGGGAACCTAAAAACAGAACCACAAATATATGGGAACTTAGTATCCAACAGAACTGGCATTGGGGAAGAAGAGAGTATTCAGTAAATGATGTTGGAATAACTGGCTATTTATATGGTAAAAATTAGATTTTTAACTCACACCACACATACCCCTTCCTACAAGAAAATCCAGATGGATTAAAGACCTAAATAAAAAGAAGCAAATCTCTAAACAAATCTTTAATTTTTGTTTTGTTTTGTTTTGTTTTTAGAAGAAAGTATATAATCAGAGTAGGAAACCATCTTTTTAAAACAAGCACCAGGGGTGCCTGGGTGGCTCAGTCAGTTGAGCAGCTGATGTGATTTCGGCTCAGGTCATGATCTCAGGGTCCTGGGATTGAGCCCCATGTTGGGCTCTGTGCTCAGCTAGAGTCTGCTGGAGGATTCTCTTGCTGCCTCTCCCCTTACCTTGCTCTGTCTCACTCTCAAATAAATAAATAAATCTTAAAAAAAAGCACAAAGAAGGGGATCCCTGGGTGGCGCCGCGGTTTGGCACCTGCCTTTGGCCCAGGGCGCGATCCTGGAGACCCGGGATCGAGTCCCACGTCGGGCTCCCGGTGCATGGAGCCTGCTTCTCCCTCTGCCTGTGTCTCTGCCTCTCTCTCTCTCTGTGACTATCATAAATAAATAAAAATTTAAAAAAAAAAAAAAAAGCACAAAGAATAATGGAAAACATTAATAAATTTGACTACATTAGAATTTTAAATGCTTTTGTATTGAAAATTCACCATAAACATAATTTAAAAGATTGTTCATAGAATGGAGGAGGACTTGCAGTGTATTTAACCAACAAAGGATCAGTATCCAAAGCATATAGAGAACTCAGAATCATTGAGGAAAAGACAAGCTAACAGAAAAATGGACAGGGAACATAAAGAGGTAGTTCACAGGAAAAGCAGCTTGCATGGCCAACAAAGATGGAAAAAGATGTTCCACCTAACTAGTAATCAGACAAACAGAGGTTAAAACCACAGCAAGATGCCATCTCACACCCATCATTTTGCCTTCAGTTACATCTGGTAGCACCAGGTATCAGGAAGTATATGGGGGAGGGGAGCTCTTAACTCAGTGCTGGTGAAAGTATAAATCAGTGTATTTTGGAAGATGATTTTTAAATCCTGCATAGAGCTATACAGCGAACTGTATAACCCAGCACAAGATGTATGCATAACCATGTACACAGAGCTGTGTCAGATGGCACTGCAGCCTTCTTTGTAACAGTAAAAAAGTGAAAACTATCTTATAGGAGACAAGTGGATTCTTTTTATACAATGAGTTGCTTTTTTTTTTTTTTTAAGGTTTCATTTATTTATTCATGAGAGACACACAGAGAGGCAGAGACACGGGCAGAGGGAGAAGCAGGCTCCTCCCAGGGAGCCCAATGTGGGACTCGATCCTGGATCCTGGGATCACATCCTGCGCCAAAGCAGATGCCAAATGCTGAGCTACCCAACCACTGAGCCGCCAAGGTGTCCCCGCAATGAGTTCTTTTTAAACATGAGTTAAAAATGAACTCCATGGATCCCTGGGTGGTGCAGCGGGTTAGCGCCTGCCTTTGGCCCAGGGCGCGATCCTGGAGACCCGGGATCGAATCCCACATCGGGCTCTCGGTGCATGGAGCCTGCTTCTCCCTCTGCCTGTGTCTCTGCCTCTCTCTCTCTCTCTCTCTCTCTCTGTGACTATCATAAAAAAAAAAAAAATGAACTCCATCTGGGCAGCCCCGGTGGCACAGCGGTTTAGTGCCGCCTGCAGCCCAGGGCATGATCCTGGAGACCCTGGATCAAGTCCCACGTAGGGCTCTCTGCATGGAGCCTGCTTCTCCCTCTGCCTGTGTCTCTGCCTCTCTCTCTCTCTCTCTCTCTCTCTCTCTCTCTCTCAATCTGCATCTCTATCAATAAGTAAATAAAATCTTAAAAAAATGAACTCCATCTACATGTATCAACAAGGATAATATTAAAATATCATTTAATAAGAAAAGTTGAAAAAAGGTATATACTGTATGGCACCTTTTATTTAGAATTTGTAAAGCCACAAAACAATATTACATATTCTATAGAGAGGTACATTTCAATCTAGAAAAAGCATAAAAACATGCATGAGAATGAAACACACCAACTTTAGGATAGAGATACTTCTGGAGAGAAAAAGAAAAGGAAGGAGATAAATTACGCATTTTATTCATAATAAAAGAGGGGGTTCTCAAGCAAATATTGCCAAATTTTGACATCTGATTATCTTCATAGTGGATACATGGGTTCTATTTTTCCTGCACTTTTATGTTTTATTTAAGATTTTATTTATTCATGAGAGGGAGAGAGAGGCAGAGACATAAGTAGAGGGAGAAACAGGCTCCTTTCAGGGAGCCTGAGGCGGGACTCGATTCCAGGACCCCAGGATCACGACCTGACTGAGCCTAAGGCAAATGCTCAACCACTGAGCCACCCAGGTGTCACTTTCCTGCACTTTTAAATGAAATGTTAAACTAAGAAGAGAGCCCTTGCAGAAGGTGAGCTTCTCAGTAGAACTGCATCTGTGTCATGGGGACCAGGTCATGAAAACTGAGTCACTACAAGATAAGGCATTAAAAAGAAATGAGAGCACTCAACTACAAATGAGTATGTGCAGATCTGAAGGATGCGGGGAGCGAAAAAGGTGGGACTGGCCTAAGTCTGAGAGAAGGGAAATAGATAGAGCTGGCAATGAGCAAGTGCCTGATGAGGATTCGGAGTGTCACCCTGATGGTGACGCATCGATCTCTGTGCCACTGGTCAGAGTGTGTTAGTGTGAACGCAGGTTGGAAAGAAGAGCATTGCTGGTTGGCTCAGGACACACTCTCACCCTGTTTCCTCTTCTACATGATGGAAAGATGAAACTGAGCCAGGTGACCTTAGCTCGCAGCATCCTTGGCACTATCTGCTCACCTTCACAACTATGCCTCTGTCTCCATGAGTGAAATCCAAGGCCTTGGGCTTTATTTGTTCACTGTATCAGCCTTAAACCCGGATTTGAGTGATAGAACCTTGGTGGAGGGCAGACAGCCCCGGTGGCTCAGCAGTTTAGCACCGCCTTCAGCCCAAGGCGTGATCCTACAGACCCGGGATCGACTCCCAAGTTGGGCTCCTTGCATGGAGCCTGCTTCTCCCTCTGCCTGTGTCTCTGTGTGTGTGTGTGTTTCTCATGAGTAAATAAATAAAATCTTAAAAAAAAAAAACAACACGTTGGTGGAGGGTCAGGTCTCTTGCAATGAAGATGATGGTGAGTGGCAAGATAGCCACTACTTTGAATGTCCATTGCACTTGACACCCACTCTGCAGTCAGGCTTTTACTTTCTGTGATTGCCGTGTATGCTATATCCTGTGCTTTGCAGAGCTTTCATTAAACGATCTCAGTTGATCCTCATAGCAATACCATAAAATAGGCAAAGCAGGTATAATTCTCATTTTACAGATGGGGAAACAGACTCAAAGAGGTTAAATGATTTAGCCAAGGTTACAGGGGAGAGTCTCCTGTCCTCCTCTCCCCTCTACCCCCATTACCTGGGCTTAGAATATTAGAACCATCTTGCACTCATCTCTGCCCATTCCTTCATCTAGTAGAGGAGCAGTTCCTGTAGGCTGTTTGTACAGAGTGTCCGTTTGCATTTCTTCCTCTCTACTTCCTTTCCCACCATCCAGATCTGGATCCTCAGCATTCTTTGCCAGAGTTACAACTGGTAAGCTGGATTTCCAGATGCCACTTCTCCCTCATTCCTCTCTACCCTGCGTTCTCATTCTAGACTAAACTTCCTTAAACATTGCTTTCATTATGTCATTTCCCTGCTCAAAAATCTTTGTGAGCTCCTCCTTCCTTCTATACTGTCTACACTGAATGGAAACTCCTCAGCCAGGATTTCAAAGCCCTCCTTAATCTGAATTCACCTTTTCCAGTCAACTTCTCAAAATGGATGCTTTGAAAATAAAATGACTAACAAATCATCCATCACATCAGCAAAGGTTTGTGTTTTGTATTTTTAGATGATACTGCTCAGTACTGACAAGAGAGTCGTAAAACAGTCTTGCTGGTAGACGTGTTAATAGGTATAATCTTTTTGGAAGGCAAAATGGTTATAAGAATCAAGAGCTCTTGACCTAATAAATCTGTTTCTGGAAATCTATCCTAAGGAAATAATCTGAAATACAGAAAAATCTTCATGCCTAAAGATGTTAATTATACTATTTTTATAGTTATGAGCAATTAGATATAACCCTCTGGTGGCTTTCTTCGATGCCTAGAATAAAACTTTAAATCCCTACTGTGGCCTGTGGTCATACATGATCAAGCCCTACCAACTCTCTTCTCTCCTGCTTGCTAACTAAAGTCTACAGTGGTCTTTTTCACTGTCTGTTAAACAAGCCCATTCCTGCCCCCAGGGACTTTTTTTTTTTTTTAAGATTTTTATGTTTATTCACAAGAGACATAGTCAGAGGGAGAAGCAGGTTCCCTGTGCGGAGCCTGAAGTGGGACTTGATCCTAGGACCGGGGGTCACGACCTGAGCTGAAGACAGAGGCTCAACCACTAGGCCACCCAGGCGTTCCCCATCCAGGGACTTTATAGTTGCTATTCCCTATACTTTCCTATCAAATGCCCCTTTCAGATCTTTAAAAAGCTCATTCTTCCCCATCTTTCAGGGCCCTGCTCAGATGTCACCTCTTCAGAGAACCTTCCCTAAACACTCTCCATAGCCCAGGGTCCCCTTAACCTAGTTTAGTTTCTTCACAGGCTTTGTTCCTTGAAATTACTTATTTGTAACTCTCCAACACTATAATGTAAGTCCTTTGTAGGCAAGGATTCATTTGTCTTGCTTATTATGATATCACCAGATCTACAATAGTGGCTAGTACGTGTAGGAGCTCAAAAATACCATACGAATGAACAAACTGTGTTTAAAAATCCTCCTTAAAAAAGAATAAAGGGAAAATGTCTTGGAGGAAAGACTGTAGGTTTGCTTTACCTTTTCTTTATGCTTTCCAATATTTCTCAGATTTTCTTTATTGGGTGTCTTTTATAATCAGGGGGAGTACAAACTATTTAAACTAACAAAATATAGCCCATAGTCTGGCCAGACCCATTTTATTACTATTCCAGAATAAGCATTCAATTCACATTCTTGTCTTGGCATGGCTGTTCTCTTGCCTGCCCTTCCCGCTGCACCTCTGATAATCCTATAAACCTCAGCCCAAGGCCCACCTCCTCCAGGATCCCTTCCTGAGTTTTCCTATACTTAAAGCTCTCCCTCCCACCCTGGGCTTGGCATTTAACTGGGTATGCTGTGCTACATTTATTCACTCTCATTTATGAAACACTTTCTGTTTGCTGGCACGTGTGTGTGAAATGGAGAGAGAGAGAAAACAAGAATGTATATCTGTGTGTTTAGTAGGAGTTCATTTTCCCTCCTCAGCATATACCATGTCTTAGCCTCCCCCCTCCCCAAGTCTTTAACATAGATTGATAGCAGAGTAAGTACTCAATAAATACTTGGTGGTGGTCTTTGGTGTTGAAGCTACTGTGTCTCCAAGCTGGGGTCAGAATCCATGGTTCTCCTTCCATTACATGAAGCTCTGTAGTCACACTTTAGCTTGTATTTACTGAGCACTTACTGTGTGTCCGTGTGTCCTGCACGTACCACTCATGTTCCTGTGTACCTGCTAGGAACTGCTTTCATTTTCATCTTAAGTTTGAAGAAACCGAAACACAGAAAGGTTAAGCAGCTAGTCTCAAGGGACAAAGCTCGAAGCACTAAGGCCTGGATTAAAATATAGCCCAAAGTCTTCACCTCTCTTAGGAGTGAAGCAGGGCTCCCTTTGGCCCCTTTGGCACAGACATGTTCCAGTCCAACTGCGGGCTCTTAGGCTACTCAACGTCACCAAATCTGTTTCCACATTTGTAAAACAGAGACACCAAGACCTTACAGGGCAGTTGCCAATGTCAAGATGAGAAGTGTGTGGTCTAGTGCTAGCACACAGCAGGCGGTGAGTAAATGGTGTTATTATTAGATGTGCCGCCTCCTTGACATTTGCTTCTGAAAGCTGGAGATGGTAGCCCCATCTCATTTCTCTCCACACAGTGAGTGGCCTGGGTCTGAGTTGCACCTCCACAGCTGGGATCTGGGGAAGGTGCTATGAAAAAGCCCAGGGACGAGAGAAAACAAATAAGTGGCCCTGCCCAAGGTTACCTAGAGCTTGGATTTCCTTGTCTGAAGGCATAATTATAGGAAGAGGGTTGGATTATAGAAGTAGCTGTTTTTGTGTGTCACCCAGGCCCACTCATGTAAACATCTTTCACTCCCCAGGAATTATTTTAGGACCAGGAAGCAGCACACTGTTTATTGAAAGAGTCACAGAAGAGGATGAAGGTGTCTATCACTGCAAAGCCACCAACCAGAAGGGATCCGTGGAAAGCTCGGCATACCTCACTGTTCAAGGTAAACAGCTGCTCCAGAGAGCAACAAGAAACAGTTCAGACATCTGTTTAACTTTTCACCTCCTGGTCTCCTGCGGGCAGCTCTGGCCTGTTCCTCTCCCTGCCCTCCTCACCCCTTCCCACCTCCCCACTCCCCCCTACCACCACTACCACCACCAGGCTTTGGGAAGCTACCCTGTAGGGTGGCCTGGCAGGCCCAAGGCTAAGACACTGGGGGGCCACCCCCCTCCCACCCCCAGAGCTGCCATCTGAAGATGATCTCTGCAGGGAAGTAGTTCCCAGAAGAGAGGAAAGCCAGCTGCCATCAGAGGCAGGCCACTGACCCGCAGAGAATGACCGCAGTGGCCGGGCTGGTGACAAAGAAATTCAAGAAGGCAGAGGGGTGGAGGGAGGGGGAGACACCCACACATTGGAAACTAGTTCGTTCTTTTTCCTTTTCCAACTCCCATCAGTTAGACATATGCCGCTCTTCTGAATGTTTTCATAAGCTGGTTTGTTTGTTTGTTTAACACAGAGCAGGCTGCAAAAAATTATCAAGGAGAAGCAACACATAAAAACAGACCACGTTTGAGAAAAATGTTCTAAGTGCTTCCTTCTTTGTAGACCTCAGATAGTTGGTTCTGCAGCAAAATCCAAAGCAGCCTCATCCTAGCCCGGGCTGCACCATGTGGCTCCCATTTGGAAAGTAGTTCAGGCCTCAGTTTCAGTCCTCTGATGCCAGGAATCATCCAAACCATAACATCGACGGCATCATAAAATATCAAATTGGCACCTTTTGGGGGATAAATATATGTGGCATGTTGAGGTTTTACATGAAAAGAGGCAATTTGTTCAGTAGCCTGTTTCCAGGGGCTCCCCGGGAGACGACGGAATAGGGAAGCATTCCTGGCGGAAGAACAGCCTGTGTGCGTTCTTCCACCCTGGAAACTTGCACGGCTTCAGGAGCCTAACGCGGAGAATTCAGCCGCCTTTAAAACAGCATCACCCCCCTCCTTTTCCGAGGAGCTGGTTTTAGAGAGCCTCCGGAAAAATCTAAAACCCATGCTTCCATGAATGTATACTTTCGGGAAAAGCCAAGGGTAGCATTCCTCAAATTCTTACAGTAATGGTCCTGTCTCCCTCCCAAATAGTCCTCATTTCGGTATTCTTTCAACTGGTCTGCTTACACACGGAGCAAACAATTACGTGTGCATCTCTTTAACACCTCCCTCTTCAAAGGATTGTTCCTTTACCTATGAATTAACAAAGACTCCAGCTGTGGCCTTCGAGGAGGGGCTCCATCAGGCCACGGATCTGAGAGAGGGGCAAGGAGGTCCCTGATCCTCAGTCCAGGAGGTGCTTTCCTCGCTGTCCTGACAACAACCCCGCAAGATGCTCAGAGCAGTTAGGAACCCCCAGACAGGAATGAGAGGACGGATCTAAACCCTACGGCCAGGTAATGGCAGGTGTGTGTGTAGAGCTGGGCTCCTCAGACCCACTCCAGCCCCCCAACACCTGCCTTCCTCGTGGGCCACCCCCACCATGGCCACTCTTCTCTACCAGGGAATATGGGTACGTGTCTGACCCAATGGCTAGGCAGCTAATGGCTTGGGAGAAGCCCTTGCCCGAAGCCAGGACACCTATGCAAGTTTGCAGCTCTCCACAAAGACTTCACCTCCTTTCCCTTCACCTCTTCTGCCAGGCTGGGTTCCCTAGAGCCCACCCCCCTCTGTTTGCCATAAGTCTACCCTCCTGGAGTAGCGTCTCCTGCTGTGATGAGTTTGCTGTCGGGGCAGAGCGGTGGCACAGTGGAGACTCCCGGGCTGGACTGGAGCCAGCGCTCTGGCCCTCAGAGAGCCTGACTCACCACTAATCCTCCTCCTCCTCTGTCCAGTTTAGCAGCATCCTCCAGGATGAACAGCTGACGCAGACACTCCTTCTCTTCTCTGCCCTCCCACACCACGGTTCTTGGATCTTTAGTCAGTACCTATTTTATTCGGCTTTTTATTATGCTTTAGGGATTGATGGGCCTGTCTCCCCTACTGGATTGTAGACTTATTGAGACAGAACTATGTCTGATGTATCTTTGTTTCCCTTAGCTGTGCCCAGCACTAAGCAGGGCACTGTGTATTTAATGCCTTTCTGTGCAGACCCTGCGGGACAACTGGCATACCCAGTCCCATGAACTTCATAAGAATCCAAAGAAGTAACTAGTATTATCTTCAGTCTACAGATGGGAAAATTGACCCTCAAAAAAGGTTAATTATTTGCCCAAAGCCACACAATGAAGTCAGCAAGAAGGCTGGCTGCGGTCCATGTCTTGTGACTTGTCACCCTTCCTCCATTCATCCATTCCTGAAGTACCGTAGGAGACTGTCCTTGAAGCCTTAGCATAAAATTGGGCAGTTAGACCTTTCCAGTTATCCTGTCATTTGGTTTTCTCTCTACCTGGTTCTAATTTCCTACGGTGATTCCTTTTCCCACGAAATGCTTTTCTAAAGTCAGACAGCATTAAGAATATGAGTGCCACTGGTCCTTTCTCCATATTTCCATCAGTCTGTGTCATTTGCTTCTGAGGAAAGGGGAGACCATTGCGATGTGGGTTGCCCATGTAGGCTGCCACTATGGATGTCCTGAGCCTGTCATCTCCTGACATCATCTCTCAGCCTCCCACACAGTCCACCTACTTCTCTCTTCCAATTCTAGAGTGAGCTTTTTATTTTATTTAATTTTTTTAGGATTTTATTTATTTATTCATGAGAGACACAGAGAGAGAGGCAGAGACATAGGCAGAGGGAGAAGCAGGCTCCCTACAGGGAGCTAGATGCTGGACTCGATCCCAGGATCCCGGGATCATGACCTGAGCCAAAGGCAGACACTCAACCCCTGAGCCACCTAGGTGCCTCAAGAGTGACCTTTTTAAATGACTAATCTTATGATAGGTTACTTCCCTGCTTCGAATTTGCAGTGGTTCCACCCCTTATCCTCATCTAGGCATGCAAGGTCCTCCCAAGGCTCCCCCTGCAGCCTCATGGCTCATCCCTCCCTTCACACCTGAGCTCCCCAGCCATGTGACTGCCCAGGACCCCCTGAACGCACACTTCCCCTCCTCATCTTCAGCCTTCCTTTGGTCTTCACAGCCTGCCTTCCTCCCACTTCATTCTCCCCCAGACAACCCCACTCATCCTGACAACTCACTTGTGCTCTTGCTTCAGGCATAGAGCATATCCTCCTTGTGCCCCCAGAGTACTTGACATGAACCTTTAACACAATGCTTACTTACCACAGCTTACTATTCACTTCTCTATCCCTGAGCATTTGATAAATGTGTTTGTTGGCTTGATCTACTTAGGAAACCACCACTGTATGTCTGAAAAAAGGCACATGTCGACATATATTGTGTATGGCAATAGAGATAAGCCAAATGCAATTAGTTATTAACTCAACACCTTAGTTGTGTGCCCAGGACTGTGCTGCTGCACACATGAAGTGTAAGCCATGATCTCTAACCTCACTGTGCTTTCAAAACCTAGCTGGAAGGAGATTAAGGTGCACACAAAACAATTAGAACCAGACCAATAAGAATTTGAGTTCCTTGAGGCACCTAGGTGGCTCAGTCAATAAGTGTCTGACTCTTGGTTTCAGCTCTGATCCTGATCCCCTGGCTGGTGGGATGGAGCCCCATGTCAGGCTCTGTGTCTGCTTGGATATTCTCTCTCTCTGTCCGTATCCCCTGCTCTCACGCTCTCTCAAATCAATCTATCAATCAATCAAGCTTTAAAAAGCAGAATGTTGAGCTCTTCCTAAGGGTAAAGTAGAAACACTAGTTTGTATCAAGCAGACCATGCAGTGCTGCTAATATGAGCTCAGGAGTTCAGAGAGACTAGAAAGGCCATGGGGAGTGAGCTGAGATCTAAAGGATGTTGGATTGGCAAGGTGAGTGGGGCAGCGAGCTATGAGACAACTGTCAGCCTTCTGCGTTCATATCTCCCTTGGCAACAACAAAGTCTAGGCAATTTTAAATACTTCCTCTTGTCTAGCCCACTGGGTTTTCTGAGGAACTGGTACTTTTGATTCATGACCTCTTTTCTCTCGTGTGGCATTACTCTCCACTAGCACTTGGGGAAATGATAGAGCTGGCAAGGTGGCCGTGGACGCTTTATGGATATGGCTCTTTCTTTTTGCTCATTATTGTTCCCAGCTGCCATGCTTTTTGAGTTCTTATGTCTGCTTTTCTGCCTTCCTCCTGGCTCCCTTTTGTAATTTTTTCCCCCTGCTCTTGCAGCAACAGCTGTATCCAACCTTTCTACTTAAAAATTGTGGTTAGCTGAAAAAATAGTGTCCCTGACCTGCAATCATCAAAGTACCTGAAATACTGTACCCATTTATAAATAAATGGGGCCATATCCGAATAGGATAATGATAAAATAGTGCGAGGAAATGCGGATGTTTAGTCTAAAAACTAGGGGGTGATATTATTGTTTTCCTCAAATATTTAAGAAGCTTCAGACCGAGGAGACATTTCACTCTGTCTTTGACACATCAAAAAAAAAAAAAAAATAACCGGAACCGAGGAGGGGAGTGGCAGTGAAGTTTCACAGAGCCAAATTTTAGCTTCATAATGATCTTGGGGTTCTGGGATCGAGTTCTGCATCAGGCTTCCGCAGGGAGCCTGCTTCTCCCTCTGTCTATGTCTCTGCCTCTCTCTGTGTGTCTCTCATGAATAAATAAATAATCTTAAAAAAAGATTTTTAAAAAGTGGATAGTATATGCATCTCATTAGTTAGATGCACTATCTTGAATGCAAGTAGTTGAGGCTTACCAAGTAAAAAAAATTTTTTTAAGATTTTATTTATTCATGAGAGACAGAGAGAGAGAGAGAGGCAGAAACACAGGCAGAGGGAGAAGCAGGCTCCATGCAGGGAGCCTGACATGGGACTTGATCCTGGGTCCCCAGGATCAGGTCCTGGGCTGAAGGTGGCACTAAACCACTGAGCCACCCGGGCTGCCCACCAAGTAAAAATTTAATCCTTAGATGCTCTTCTGAAACTTTCAGTGTGGTACCTGGTTAGTTATTTTATCACTGAAATTAGATCTTTGCTCCCTCTCTCTTGGCTGTCACTCTGGGGGCCATGAAACATTCCCTGGCTTTACACTTGATTTCCCAATAGATGTATAGAGACTCTTCATGCTGACCTATCTTGTCAGGTTGAGTTTAGGAAATGAAAGCAAGCAAACGAGTTGTGTCTGCGACTATGTTTAACGGGTTTAAAGAGGTTTATGAATTAGCCAGGAAGGAAACTGTCTGCTCTTTTTATTTCCCTTGAAAAAGGATTCTTATACTCATAGATAAAACAATGTGTTATTTTTGTATCTGAAAAGGATGAGTGGACTGTGGGGTCAAAGTGGCTTCTTTAAATAATCACAGGTCTTGTTTGGTTTGGACTGCACATGAGTACACGTGGAACTCTCCAAGGGGAAGCTCGAACATTAAAAACAACAACACAAAATGGGTTCATAACCAAAATAATTTCTGAAATTGACACAGCACTCAATCGCCCATGGAACTCAATGGCACTGGTTCAATGAAAGCATGGCATATTTTCATCCGAGGACTTAAGATAAACTATGCTTTATTATTGCAAGGAATAACCACAATAAATATGTAGATATGTTCTTATAACAGATTTAGGCCTTGCTATTGAAATGCTATTTCAATAGCATTTATAAATTACACAGGAGAAAATACCATATTACACATTCTTTGGGGGATGACTGATGGATCTGAAAATCATGGAAAGCACAGAAGGACTTTGCATTAGGGCTGCCCTGCAGTCTAAATGCTTAGAGTGGGATTAGAGGTGAGATTTGTAAAATTATGCCATAATATTTGCACATTAACACATTTCAGGAAAGGACCCATACAGCAGGAGATGTACACTGTGTCCCTTAATAAATTCTGAGAGTAAAATATAGGAAAAGCTCAAAATTGTGTTGGGTATGCAGCCACTCTCTTTTATCCCCCTTGGCCAGGCCAGCTTTCATGTTTCATTTCCTTTTGATGCTCCTCTCTTCCTGAATCCTGCCCCAAATTCACTCCCCTGGCTATCCTGGCACTAGGAAAGGTGTGATAAACTAATTCACAGGAACATGTTGGCGACTAATGCTACTCCCTTCTCCTGGGTGTTGGCAATTCAGAAGGGTTCCCAAGGAGAGACAAGGGCTTGGCAATGGAGAGATGAACTCTGCTCCTCGTTAATTTCACACAGAAGGACTAGGGGACGGGATACACATGCCTTCGTCCTTGAAGTCGAAATGATGACACAAAGCTGGCTTTGATCAAGAATTCAAAAAATGGGGGCCGTCTGGGTGGCTCAGTGGTTGAGCATCTGCGTTTGGTTCAGGGCGTGATCCCAGAGTCCTGAGATCGAGTCCCACATCCGGTTCCCCTCAGGGAGCCTGCTTCTCCCTCTGCCTCTCTCTCTGTGTCTCTCATGAATAAATAAAAATATTAAAAAAAAAGAAAAAACAAAAAAATTTAAAAATTTAAAAATGGAGATGGAATTCACTTGTAATATCTTATGCTCGCTGAATGTGCATTCATCTCCTCAACTTTTGTGACAACCCAATGGGAATTTTTTTCTATCTGCAAGTGAGAATCTGAAGCACAGAAAGATTTAGGATTTTGTTTAGGGTTACGAAGCTAGTAGTGGTGGAGCTGAGAATTGGACCCATGTTGAACCATTCTGCTCTACTGCCTCTCAGCTCTAAGACAGCAGAGGACCCCAGTGCAGCCAGGTGCATCACTGTTCCTGAGCTGTGTGCCCTTGGGCCAACTACTTATCTTCCTGGTGCCTCATTTTGCTCATCTGCAAAATAGACACGGATAATGGTATACCTTCTGGGGTTGTAAGGATTAACACATTTAAAACTGTATCTGGAATATAATGGAAGCTTTTAAAATAGTAGCTAGTGATCACTTGTTAACATGATAAGCCATATTAACTTCAACAAAACTTTCTGTATTATAGTTTTCCTACACTTAACCAGTGAGTGACCCAAATGGGGTTCAAACCACAAAAGCTCTATTTGACCTAAGAAGTTTAGCTTTACTAGCTTTAATAAAGATGTATGGCACATAAAGACAACTTTAAATATCTTTAACTCAAATTATTCTTGAAAATTTCCTCCCAGTTTAATATGAATACAGTTTTTCCATATATCTCTGTCCTAAAGAGGGGCTCCAGACCAGTGTACACAGATTCTCAAAAAGCTTTATAAATGAGAGACAATTTTAATATCCTAAGAAGTCTTAGAGAAATTACATAATAAGGTTAACTGGTTTATTGGTTATTGGATTTTAGATAAAAGAGAGAGACAGAAAGACAGAGACATAGAGGGAAAAGCAGCCTCCCTGTACGGAACCCGATGTGGGACTGGATCCCAGGACCCCGGGATCACGACCTGAGCCAAAGGCAGACACTCGACCACTGAGCCACCTAGGTGTCCCTAGTATATCCGATTAATTTTTTTCATCTCTCTATAAATAAATATCTATTGACACTTCTACCGGGCCAGTGCTAGAGATGTAAAATGAACACAACACACACCCTCCTTTTGATGTCTTAAGACTTTAATGGGCAATAAACCCACATAAACAGTTATCTCAAATTAAAATAATGATAGAAGCAGAGAAGAACACCTAAGCCACCCTGGCAGGTATGAGGCAAATTTCTCAGGGAGAGCAGTGACTCGGCTGTCTGTAGAAAATGATCAGCATTTAAATAGTTTTAGAAAGAAAAGACAAAAAAAAAAAAAGAAAAGAAAAGACAAATTGTGACATATGCAATAGCTTTGAATGAAAACCAAATTATCGGGATCCCTGGGTGGCGCAGCGGTTTAGCGCCTGCCTTTGGCCCAGGGCGCGATCCTGGAGACCTGGGATCGAATCCCATGTCAGGCTCCCGGTGCATGGAGCCTGCTTCTCCCTCTGCCTGTGTCTCTGCCTCTGTGTGTGTGTGTGTGTGTGTGTGTGTGTGTGTGTGTGTGACTATCATAAATAAATTAAAAAAAAAAAAACAAATTAT